>NC_056741.1:1592728685-1592781185 GCF_019279795.1 Protopterus annectens
TTACAGTGGCGACTGTGAAAAAACCAAGGCATAAAAAGTGGAATATTTTAAAACACTGGTCAAGCTAGTGAAGGTATTTACAAGAGTGGAAGAGAGGTGTGGAAAAAAAAAGAGATGCTAGGAAGGATATACTTTGGCACTGTGAAAAGTCAGGGAAATTTAAACTACAAATATTATCAAAGGATCTTTTTCCAGATAAAGTGGGGGTGTCAAAGAAATATTTCTTGTTGGGATACGAGGAAGGAGTAAATTTAGGGAGTAAAGCACTTGTGAGAACTATTATGACAATAGGGCACAGGTGATCACAAGAAAATAGCAGAGCCACCCCACTCCACAACAGAGGAAGTTAGCAGATGAAGAGAAAAGTGACAAATGGAAAAAAAAAAAGAGCACAATCAAAAATGGACAAGATGGGACAAAAAATTAAGATAGGAGTAAGAGGTGAGGAAGAAGGATCCCTTTGGGATTAAAAAGGGCAAAGAAAAAGAAGAATCTCCAGAACAAGGGAGAAGAGTACAGAGAAAAGGAAATTACTTAAATGGATGGTAAAGCAGGAAAAATAAAAGCTGCAGAATATCGTTTTTCTTATTTGTTTTACATTTTTTCTTCTCTTTCTTTTTGGTAATAAACACAAAGTGTCCAAAAAAGGCATTACAGGCTAAGTGAAGTGACAACTTTAGTGGATGATATTATGAAATAATCAATATGATACAAATGATGCAACTGCTTTTTTAGGCAAAGCGGAATATAATACTCTATATAACAGGAAGGAGAGGACTCGCATCAGCAGAAGAGAAACTCACCATGTAGGAGGACTGCTTTGAATATGAAAAAATATGAAATAAAGGTTATAAAAGTTTACAAAAAAATGGGTTTCAATATTCTGAGTTTTCAATTAAAAGAAAAGAACCTGTATATATATATATATATATATATATATATATATATATATATATATATATATATATATTTGTGTGTGTACATAAAATTTTATATACATATATTGGTCCCTATCATTTGACTAAACTACAAATGGTGAGGACACTTGACTGAAAACTCGTTTTACTGAATTACAACTGACAGAAAAGTGTAAAAGTGTATAAACAACATACAATGATGCTGTTTCTGATTATACGTGCAATTAGGGAAGAGAGTCCAGAGTATGTGTGTATGGATTGACAGTGGCCACCAACATGTCACACTACCAGAGCTGTAAATGTTTATGCTTGCGCACTAGCACTGATTCAGTGTGTGAGGCATTTTAAATTTTCTCACCTGTTGTGCAACCATGGAGTTAGTATATTACAAGTAAGAGGAGTTTAGGGGATGAAGTAATCTATTCTGGGATATGGGGGAGGCTTGCCCTCCTTACAAAAACATCTTCTATAATACTGTACTTGTGCACACAGTCGATAGAAAAGAAAGAAATGTTTTCAGTCAACTGTGTTTCACCATTTGTGGGTCCAGTCAACTGATGTAATATATAAATATATGAATTTTTATGTACATACATACATACATACATACACACACACACACACACACACACACACACACACATATATATATATATATATATATATATACATATATATATAAATGAATACACATATACTTGTGAATATAAGTATTGTAGAATACTGTACTACATTTGAGGACTCAAAACTTGACTCAAGGGTAAAAGCCTAAGTAAAGTCCAAAATCCAAAACATGCCAGCCAGCTGGGTAGGTGGATGGATATCTAAGTATATGTTGACATAAAATTAAGTAATGAAGGCAATGAATGAAAACCTAATACTACAAAACAGATAATCACACAACATAAAAGCATTTTTATAGCCTACCAATTTATGTCTTGCTACATAAAAAAAAATAATCAAAACTCATGATACATATGATGCACTGCTAAAATTATGCAAAGTCTTTGATACCTTTTATTTTTTTGTGTTTATATTTATGACTTACGTTTTATTAATTTCCGTAAATCTGGCTTCTCCTCCAGACGAGTTTGTAGATTTAAGAATTCACTATAGCGCCGATTCACTGTATGGTAAGCAACTTGCTGAACCATGCCTGGATTTTCACTGTCTACTGCTGTCTCATACTACAGTGAAAAGAAAACAAAATCGTTACAAATGGGCAGTTCATTTTCCCTGTCGCCTTCTGTCTCTTTTCTAACCATGTACAACTGCTAAATGGACAAGCAATCCTAAATCCCCTTCTTAGATTACCACATAAAATCAAGCAGCCATATGGACTGAGAGTTTGTGCACCACTATATTTACCACACCCAATAATCACCATTACAGAACTCTTAAGAATTATAGCTACCAGTGAGTCTGCACAGTAAATCACTAAACATGAGAACACTGAAAGAAAGCTAATAAGAAATTGATAACAGCTATACTGAAAAATATTTAAAGCACAGAAAAAGGTACGGCATGCACAACTTAGACATGACAAAATGCCAGCTAAATAACGGAGAAAAAAAGCACATGCAAAGTGAAATATAATAGAAGTGATATCTGCATGTTTAAAAGATGAACGGATACTTGCGATTAAAAAAAAAAAAGAAAGAAAAGAAAACCACACACACACTCTGACTAATGTGTACATTAAAGCGAGCACTACATTTTTTATCCCATTATTCTCTTTTCTGTCTGCATACGCGAGTTAAAAAAGACGCACGAGTTTCAATACAATTCCTTACCACACATACAAAGAAATGTTTAGCAAATGGAACGCCCATAACAAAGCAGCTAAAGGACAAAACTAAATTGTTAAAAGTGAAATTATTCATGCACAAATAAAGTAACCAAATGGGTACAACAACAGGAATGCGTGATGCCAAACACAACAGTAAGCCAAGACTGAACACTGAGAGGCATCTGTAAGCATCAAATATCTCCTTTTTTTTCCAAGGAAGTAAAACTGCAAAAGGCTCCCTCTGCAGGCTAATACGGGTTCCAATCAGAAGAGCTCCAGAGAAAACAAGATACTTTCAAACCTCACTTTAGCAAGACAATATGGAAGATAGGCAAATTACCTCTGAGGATACAAGTGTTTTAGCATATTAGATCTTGAAAGTTCGATGATGTCCAAGTCTTATTAAAATATTTAGACCAACACACCTTATGCCACTACCTGTAGATATTTCACCTTTATAGTTTTTAATCAGTACAGCATAAGTGAAGAATTTAGCTAAATTTCAAAACACAAAAGACTTACAAAAACTTATTATTTTTTTTATTTATTATTTTACATTTGTTGACCGGGCTAGTCTAGCTGGAGATATTTCCATTTTCAGTAGAGGCCCGGGGAGAAAAGCTCCACACACTTAATAATAATATAGAAAAAACAAAGCAATAAGAGGCAATGCCACATACATTAGGAAGGAATTAATCGTAACATTGTACAGTAAACCATCGGGATAAAAATGTGGAAGATAACATTTACATAACATAACATTTGTTGGCAGAGTAGTAATGTAAAGGAAGAGTGAGAAGTGAGGTTACAAGCTAATAGTAGAGTATTAGTCAGGGTTACAGCAAGGGCATAACCATTGAAGTTTTAGGTGATTTTTGAGATTAAGTTTGAAGAGGGGAAAGGAGGAAATAGAGGTTAGGTTGGGTGGCAGCATGTTCCATTGCTTACCTGTGGTGGTGGAGAACAAGGAGTCACCAGCCAAGTTGTTAGATTTGGGTATATAAGCTAGGAGTTTATTAGAGGAGCGTAGGGAATGAAGATTATTATAGGGTGTTATAAGATTGTTTAGTGTAGGTGTGTTGTTAGGTAGGTAGAAGATTTTGTGAGCAGTTGTTAGTTGAGAGAGTAGCAGAGCATTTTGCAGTTCAAGCCAGTCTAGCTGATGTAGGTTAATGCAGTGATGGGTTCTATAGGGCTTACCAGTTACAAACCTTGCAATACTGTTGTAGGCTTTGGTAAGTTTGTTGAGATTGTTTTGCTTTAAATTGGTGTAAATGGGAGAAGCATAGAGGAGGGTAGACAGTAAATGAGAGTGGGCAACGGTAGTTCTTGCTTTTGGGATGAGGAAGGGTCTTATCCTATACAAGGAGCCTAATTTTCTGTTAACGGACTTAATGGTGTTATTAATATGATTGTCAAAAGTGAGTTTATTGTCTATTGTAACTCCTAATAACTTACAGGTCAGTTCAGGTGATATAAGGGTTCCATTACTAGCTAGGATGGAGAAGTGTATGGGAGGGGTCTTGTTGTTAGGAGTAATCAGAAGTAATTTGGTTTTTTTGGCATTCAAGAGTAAGCACCGGTTTTGGAACCATGTTTCTACTATGGAGAATACAGTTTGGCTTAGAGATTTCAGCTCAGGGAGAGATTTTGCAGAACAGATGATAGTAGAATCATCAGCATACTGTATGCAGGTGGATTGAGGAATAGCTACATGGAGATCATTTATGAACAGAGAGAAGAGAAGGGGTCCTAGAATAGAGCCTTGAGGAACTCCTAGTAAAACAGGGAGATATGAAGACAAGTGCACAGTACCTCAGTGGTGCACTAAATGGCAGAACGGCACAACTCATAGCACCAGTTTGGGCACAAACTGATCACAGGATGTGCACGTACACATGCACACTGATACCCTCACCCCCTTTCACACTGTATGCACATAAACTACAATTCAGAGGATCAGTTCATCTAAAACATTTAGGGATGTTGCAAGAACTGGAGCACTTGGAGAAAACACACTCTGACATGGGGACATGAAGACTACACAAAGAAAGCATGTTTACAGAAATGAACTCTAAAACCAAGCACTGTGAGGTAGCAACATTAAACTATTTTTTCCTCTGGGTCAGCCTATAAATGCTCACACACTGACAAATCCACGTACCTAGCAAAAATAGTGTCTTTTAACATGAAACAAAAGTTAACATGCAGAAATTACAAAACAGAGAGAGAAATAGATTCATGGGTGGCCACGGTAGTGCAGCGGTTAGCGTTGCCACCTCACAGCAAGAGGTTCTCCGGTTCGATTCTCGACTGGGGTGCCTTCTGTGCAGAGTATGCATGTCCTCCCTGTAGTCGCGTGGGTTTCCTCCGGGTGCTCCGGTTTCCTCCCACATCCCAAAGAAATGCTGTAGGTGGATTGGCTACTCTAAATTGGCCCTAGGCATGAGTGCATGCATGTGTGTGCCTTCCGTGGAAGGATGGGCACCGGGCTGGCAACTCGACACTGTAAAACTCCACTGCCAATCATGAGCTGACAGGTGATCCGCTGTGGCGACCCCTAACCGGGAAAAGCTGAAAGAAGAAGAAGAAAAGAAAAATAGATTCAGTTCTAACTTTTCATTCAGGCCTGAATTAACACAGGCTTTTAAATGAAAAACTGAAAGCCAATCATGCTCTCCATCTTGATAAATTCTCTACATCACACCCCCCTCCCCCACGGCAGGGTGGCAAATTACTCTACAACCATTAAACAACAATGAATGATAATGTGGCCCTGAAGAATCCAGTTGTTTGAAAGGGCACTAAATGTCCTACCTATCTTAACCTCTGACATGTTTTGTGACTATGTACCCTAGTGGCTTTACTTAGACAGAAAGCTGCAATTTGTTTCCAATATGACTTATTCAAATTATAACTCTGTAAGGAACCAAGCACAAAGTACAGTTTTGTACCTACCATAAATGTAGATGTTCGAAGATCCACATTGCTGCAGTCCTTACACTTGGGTAGTCCGCTGTCCTCGGTCGGCCCGAATATCAAAGTATTAGGCTGACGTCGGTCAAGGCGCTTAAGACTGACATCAGGACGTCAGGGTACAAATGCGCATGACCGACGTCATATCCTCAGTCTTTTCTTGCCCCAGATGTCAGAAGACCCTAAACAGAAAGGTCAAAACAAAAAGACAGCAAAAAACAACCAACCACCCTTGCACTAATCATATGTACAATATATACAATATCCCCAATATTCACAACCCAAACCACACAACCGCCTCTAACTACAGAGGGGAAGGAGGGAGGGTAAATTGGACTGCAGCAATGTGGATCTTCGAACATCTACATTTATGGTAGGTACAAAACTGTACTATGTTCTTCATCTCACATTGCTGCAGTCCTTACACTTGGGTAGAATCCCAAAGCAGAGGTAAGGGAGGATGGCAAAACTATAAAGTAGTAGGAGCTGCCAAAATGCCCTGTAAAATTGCAGTGGCAAACCCAGCCCTAGATTTAGAGTAAAGTGGAAGGTGGTAATGCTTAGAGAAAGTATGCACTGAACTCCAAGTAGCTGCCTCCAAAATATCTTTAGTTGCCACCCCTTAAAAAGCTGTAGAAGTGGCAGTAGCCCTAGTGGAATGAGGCCTAATCCCAGCTGGAATCTCCTTACCATGATGGGAATAACAGAAAGCAATACAAAACCCAATCCAGTTAGAAATAGTTTGTTTTGACACAGGCTTGCCCTGAGAACCCAAAGCAAATGAAACAAATAACTGCTGAGACTGCCTGAACCCTTTAGTTCTGCTCAAATAATATCGCAACTGCCTGTGTATATCCAAGGTGTGCAAAATCTTTTCCCCTTTATTTTGGGGGTTTGCATAAAAAGTAGGCAAATGAATAGTTTGGTTTAAAGCCACACTAGAAACCACTTTAGGTATAAAGGAAGGATTAGTACGTAAAGATACCCTATCCTTATGGAAAATTAAGAAAGGCTCAACCGCCATAAGGGCCTGTAATTCAGAAACCCTTCTCAGAGGTAATGGCCAACAAAAAAGCAGTCTTCCATGATAAATATTTCAACTCAGCAGTAGCTGCAGGCTCAAAAGGTTGTAGAGTGAGTTTCTCCAACACAAAATTGAGATCCCAAGCAGGAGTAGGAGCTCTACGTGGGGGTCTTATATTCTTTGCCCCTCTAAGGAATTGCTTAAACAAAGGATGAGAAAACAATGGTGGGTCACAGTCATAGTGAGCAGAAATTGCTGCAGCATGAACCTTAATAGAAGAGAAGGACAAACCTTTGTCCAGTAACTCAGCAAGATATTGAAGAGCCACACATAAATTAGGCTTAGCAACATCAAATTCCTTTGCTGCACTCCAAAATAAAAATCTCTTCCATTTATCTGCGTACACTTTCCTTGTACTAGGCCTTCTGGCCTCCAAAATAACATTCAAAACTTGCTGTGGAAGCTGAGACCCTCCAGGATTTAAAACAGAATATGCCAGGCTGTTAGGTGAAGAGAGTGAAGTTTGACATTGAGTAAATGACTGTTCTCTTGAGACAGCAGATGTGGAATCGAAGGCAAAGGCCATGGAGGCTCCCGAACCAGACTTCTCAGTAATGGGTACCAGTGCTGTCGAGGCCAATCTGGAGCTATTAAAATCATCTTTGGCTTGTTCTGTCTGACCTTTAGGAGTACCTTTGGGAGGAGAGGCAGAGGTGGAAAGGCATACACATGAAGATTGCTCCAATTGAAAGAAAGAGCATCCACTTTCCAAGCTGTGGGATGAAACCTTTTTGTGCAAAACTTTGGCAGCTGGTAGTTTAGTGGAGAAGCGAACAGATCTATGTCTGGAGTTCCCCATGACACTGTCAATTTCTGAAATACATGAGGATCCAATTTCCACTCGTGGGGATCCATAATTCGCCTGCTCAACACATCTGCTAAGGAGTTCTGTGCTCCCGGCAGAAACCTTGCCTGATGATTTAGCTGTAAACTGAGAGCAGTCTCCCACAAAATCATTGCTTGTCTGCATAGAGGATAAGAATGTGTTCCCCCTTGCTTGTTGATGTACCACATGACAGTTGTGTTGTCTGTTAGAACCAACACCTGCCCTGGAAGAAGTAAATCCTTGAAAGCTATTAATGCAAATTGGACTGCTAACATCTCCTTCAAGTTGATATGTAGATGTTGTAGTCTGGCAGGCCACGTGTCTTGTATCCACTTTCCATTTAGATGAGCTCCCCAAGCTTTGTCTGAGGCATCTGTCGTTAGAATCTGACTCGCCTCTGGCGGGTCACAGAGAGTCCCTTGTTTAGGTGACATTCCTGAGCCCACCACAAAAATTCCTTTTGAATGCAAGGTATTATCTGAATGACAGTGTCCATATCTTGGCAGTGCTGTGTCCATACATTTTTAGATACCATTGTAGCTTCCTCATATGCAGTTTGGCATTGGGAAGCACCAGAATACAAGATGCCATGAACCCCAAGGCTTGAAGGACTGTCCTTGCAGTCAGCCTGGACTGATGAGACAATTGATGGAAGTAAAGGGAAAGATTCTTTTGTTTGTCCGGGGTCAAAAAGGCCATCTGGGATGCTGTATTCAGTCTCACACCCAGAAAGCACATGTCCTGAGAGGGTACTAGACTGGACTTTATTTTGTTCACAGAATACCCCAGGCATCTTAGCACTGCTATCACATATTGCAAATGATGAAGAAGTTCGTCCCTTCCTTGAGCCAGAATTAGGCAATCGTCCAAATAAGGATAGATCTGTATTCCTTTTAGCCTGAAGAAAGCTATCACTGGAGCCAGAACCTTCGTGAACACTCTGGGTGCAGTAGATAAGCCAAAGGGCAATGCAGAGAACTGATAATGAGAAGTCCCAGCCAAAACGCAGATACTTCCTGCAACTTAGCCTGATAGGAACATGAAGGTAAGCCTCCTTGAGATCCAGAGTCACCATCCAGTGATCTTTGCCCAGCAGAGGTAAAAGCTGTTGTAACGTCAACATTTTGAACTTGGGAATGTCCAGATAAGTGTTGAGGATAGATAAATCCAAAATTGGTCTCCACGTGTTCCCCTTCTTTGGTACTAGGAACAGGCAAGAATAAAATCCTAGGCCCACTTCTGGCAGAGGGACCGGCTGTATGGCCCCTATTTGAAGCAGCAGAGAAATTTGTTTGTGAGCCTCTATTCTTTGCTGTGGAGGAACGTCTGGCATGCCTTTGAAAGGAGGCAAGGTATGGAAATAAAACTTGTAACCTTGGTGTATGATATCCAATACCCATCTGTCTTGGGTAATTAAACTCCAATTTTCCTTGAAGAGTGCCAACCTTCCTCCCAAAGGTGCTGCCAGAGAAGAAGGCTCTGGCAGCTGAAAAGGAAGGTCATTGGGCCTGTTTACGAAAGGACTGGCCCCTGCCCTCACCCGAAGACTGTGCAGGCGAACTCCCTGCTCTAGGTCTGAAAGAGCCCTGAGCTCTGCCCCTACCACGTCTAGATCTACCCCTAGACTGTGAATCATAAGAAGGGTACGTCCACCCCTTAGCAGGCCAATTTCTACTAAACTTCGGAGGCTGAACTTGCAAAAAATCTTTAACAGCCTGCATAGACTTAGCCTTGTCTTCCATCTTCTTTAAGACTGCCTCCACAGGTGAACCAAACAACACATCAGACTGTAAAGGAGCATCCAAAATCCTTGTCTTAACATGGTCAGATAAATTCTGATCCCTCAACCAGGCGTGCCTGCGAAGAACTGACCCAGTGGCAGCCACCCTAGACGAGGTCTGCATCGGACCATGCGGCAAAAAAGACTGAGGATATGACGTCGGTCATGCGCATTTGTACCCTGACGTCCCGATGTCAGTCTTAAGCGCCTTGACCGACGTCAGCCTAATACTTTGATATTCGGGCCGACCGAGGACAGCGGACTACCCAAGTGTAAGGACTGCAGCAATGTGAGATGAAGAACATCTGGCCATGAATTCAGCCACCAAAAAAATTCAATATAAGCTTTATTAGTATACTCATATGCAAGGCAAGCTCCCATACCCTGAAAATATATATATCAACTTGACAACTGCAACAAGAAAAAGGGATAATAGTCACAAAAATAAAAAAAACCACAAAAGAATCACTGCTGGCACACACAAACTACACCAACAGTGATTTCTTATTGGAAAAAAAAAAAAAAAGCAATCGGGAAGTTCAATTTTACCAAGCTGAACAAGACCCTTGTCCACTCTGCTCAACAAGCAGAAGGGATATCCCACATTTATACACGATTAGAAAAATAACTACAATGCTTCTATAGTTAGCTGTCTTATGATATACTGCTTGTCCACATAAGCAAAGGTAAACATCTTAGCCTTGACTACACATCTGCACCCAAAGCAAAGCCCAACAGCCATGCCTTAAACCACATTAACACAACAAATCTGAGAAGATGGTCCAGAATGCCATACTCGTGTCTTTCCAACGACATGAGGATAAACAAAATTAACCATAGATGAACTGTAGTCACTGAATAGTACCATGTTTATTAAATGCACAAAATAAGCGCTTTCATCCTAATATAATGATGAGACTTCATCGGATAAAAAAACTGCAGAATCTGACATTCAATGAAAGTCGCACAACATACTGGCACTAAAATTCTTTAAGAAACATTATCATCAATATCACAAATTAATAATCCCATTCATTTAATTTCTAATACTTATTAAAACCACTATAACCTTGCTTATACAATCAAAAAAAATCCCCAAAATAAATACCTACCCTAAAAAACATTTAATATATATTTTACCATCGTGTATATGCTTTTAACTTAAGCAAGCAGGTGATGGTAAAACCTCAAATTGAGCCCTGGGGAGCTACATGCATTCAGCTATAATTGCCATAAAAATTCCTTTTTCGCTAGTAGCAATCCCAAAGGGCCAACTCTGGGATTAACTCCCAACTGTTCCATAATTAAAAACTTAAATTTGTGCCTTCGACATGTTATTAAATGCTTGGAAAGTACATTAATGTTGTTTCTGGTCCTAATGGCATGTAGATGTTCATAAATATGTTCCTTCAACCTTCGCTCAGTTTTTCCCACATAAAATCCTGTACAGGACTGACATAGGACTAAATACACCACACCTTTTGATGTACAATTATATTTTCCTTTTATTATGAAATGTTCCCTATTAATTGTGAACTTATCGCAACAAAGTATGCAATAACTACAAGTTCCACACTTGAACATACCCCATTATCCATCATTTTTTCTCACTTGGTTGGTGGACTCAAAAACATTTTTAAAGCTATGCCCTTTTCTATAAATAATCAAATAACCTTTACCCAGCTTTCCTGTGCGGTCCTGTGAATATGTAGTAATAAAGCTACATTTACCACTGGGTTTCGCCTTATCCACCAACGAAGAAGGTACGTTATCATCATGCACTACTCTCATTGCCTAAAAGGAGGAGTATAAAAAAGTAGTTCCTTCTTTTACATACAATCTCCTCCAAAGAATTATTAATAAAATCCTCTGGATAACCTCTCCTTAAGAACATATTTTTGAGGGTGTTACACTCTTCCAAAAACATCTTCAAACAGGATAGCCATGCGTACTGCTCAAACAAATTGTCCTTTTACTATTGCCTTTTTCCGATGGGGAGGGTGGGAGCTAGTATTATGGAGGAAGGCATTAGAATACGTTAGTTTCCTAAAAATGTTAGAAATCAACCTCTTGTTAACATAGTTCTTCTACCCTCCCCATTAGAAAAAGGCAGTAGTAAAATGACAATTTGTTCGAGCAGCACGCATGACTACCTTATCTGAAGATTTTTTGGAAAAGTGCAACAACCTCAAAAATATGTTCTTAAGGAGAGGTATCCTGAGAATTTTATTAATTCTTTGGAGGAGGTTTCATGTAAAAGGAGGAACAACTTTTTTATACCCATTCTATTACGCAATGACAGCAGTACATAATTAATTGATATCATCAGTAATGTACCTTCTTATTTGGTATACAAGGTGAAACCCAGCTATGAAAGTAGCTTTATTACTACATATTCACAGGACCATGAGTATATAAAGTGGGTCCTCAATAAAAGTTGATCGGTGGTAAATGATTGCACTAAAATAAAGGAAAGGCTGGATAACAGTCCTTTGATTATTTATGAAAAAGGACATGGCTTTAAAAATGTTTCTGATCCACCAACCAAGTGAGAAAAAATGATGGACAATGGGGTATGTTCAAATGTGAAACTTGTAGCTACTGTAAGAACATCCTTTGTTGCGGAAGTTCACAATTAATGGAGAACATTTTATAATAAAAGGAAAATATAACTGTACATCAACAGGTGTGGTATATTTAACTCTATGTCAGTCCTGCGCATGGTTTTACATAGGAAAAACTGAGTGAACACTGAAAGAACGTACTTGTGAATATCGACACGACATTAGGAACAGAAGCAACATTAATGCACTTTGCAAGCATTTAATAACATGTCCAGGACAAGAATTTAATTTTTTAATTATGGAACAGTTGTTAGTTAATCCTAGGGTTGGCCCTTGAGGATTGCTACTAGACAAAAAGGGAACTTGTATGGCAATTTTGGCTGAATGCAGGTAGCTCCCCAGGACTCAATGAGGTTTCTTCCATCACCTGCTTGCTTAAGTTAAATTTTACTAAAGTGTATATGCTTTTATTTGATACATTCAATGTTGTTTGGGGTAGGTATTTATTTTTGGAAATTTTTTGACTGTATAAGCAAGTTTTTAATGGTTTTAATAATACGTATTAGAAATTAAATAAATGCGATTATTAATTTGTGACACTGATTACAATTTTGTGACACTGATTACAATATTGTTTAAGAATGTTAGTGCAAATATATCATGTGACTTTCACTGAACTTTAAATTTGGCAGTTATTAGGTTTATCTGATGAAGTCCTATCATTACATTAAGATGAAAGCACTTATCTTGTGGATTTAATAAACGTGGTGCTATTCAGTGATGACAGGGCATCTGTGCTTAATTTTGTTTTTCACTAGTTTGCCTTTTCTTGCATCGACCACATGAAGATACTCATCTCCCAATGATGATGTACAGAGTTACAGCCTTAATTACGACCCAAAGATCAATGAATGGCTTCAGTACTAGAGGAGCAGGGAAGGGGAGGATGGAAGCAAGCACAGCAGCTGATGCTGAATGACTGTAATACCTGCATTTTCTGGAGAGAAAGGTACACAGTACGCAACAGGTTCATCAGGATGTACGGCTTGCTCTGCTAAGCCACATTAAGTGGCATATTTTATGGGGCATACACAGGAATGTGGATGCCCACCAATGAAGGCAATGAAGGTCGTCACATCTGTCAGCAAAGGATGAAATGTATTACAATTACAAAAAAGTCCTTGAGCCTCAATGATGGCCTCCCACAATTAGCAGTCTCCTCACAGAGGAAAGAATGGGCAAACTGCCTTTGTAAGGGCTGATGTTTGACAGCCAGTGGGAGCTGTATCTAAAGTGAGTAGCTCTATCTAAAACTAAAAACACTGCCTCCATGGGACCAGATGGTGTCCCAGGTTGTGTCATACGCGAGCTCCAAAAGGAATTAACCCCGCATCTTAATACCCTGTTCAGTCTCAGCCTCTCCACAGGATATGTGCCCAGAGAATGGCGCACGGCAACGTTGGTCCCGCTACACAAGGGTGGGGCTACAACTGACCCTGGGAACTACCGACCAATAAGCCTGACCAGTCCGATCTGTAAGGCTATGGAGCAAATCATTATGGAACTCATAAATGGAGAGATTGGGAACCTCCAGTCGCTGGACCCCACACAGTTCGGCTTCGTCAAGGGCAGATCATTCCTCCTGAACCTGGTGGATTTCTTTGAGACAGTTACTCAGGCTATAGATAAGGGAAAGGAGGTACACACGGCTTACCTTGACCTTGCTAAAGCATTTGACACCATTCCCCATTCGGGTATTATTGATAAGCTCACCAGCATGGGCATAAACCCTTACGTCACACGATGGATCACAAAATGGCTCTCAGACAGATCCCATAAAGTAAGAGTAGCGGGATCTATGTCCGAATCCAGACCAGTAACGAGTGGTGTGCCTCAGGGCTCTGTCCTGGGGCCCCTCCTGTTTGGCATATACTTCTCAGAAGTACAGGCAAGCACGGAAGGGCTGTGGCTGACTAAGTTTACAGACGACTGCAAACTGGGTGCTATAATAGAGTCTCCGGCCGACATGGAGATCCTCCAGAAGGGCCTAAATGAGACTGATGCATGGTGTCAAAGCCATGGTCTCAAGCTAAATGCAAAAAATGCGTAGTAATCCCCTTTGGAAAAAACAGAGTACCCGCAAACTACAACATAGGAGGTAATCCCCTGAAATCTGAAGAAGAAATAAGGGATCTAAGGACCCAAGTAGATAGCCAGCTTTCCTTTGATAACCATGTTGCCAAAGTGGTTAGAAAATCCTTCTATGTGACCCATCTGATCATGAAAGGGTTCGCATCAAGATCTAAGGATGTAATGGTGCCCCCTCTACTCTTCCCTCATCAGACCCAATATTGAGTACAATGCACCAATTGGAATGTACCTGGCTAGACATCTCCAGCAGCTGGAGAGACCACAGAGGTACCTAACCAAGAGAATTACTGGCCTCAAATAGTTGCCCTATGCAACACGATTGAAAAAGCTAAGACTGTTCTCTGTTGCATACCGCTTTCTCAGAGGCGATCTCTGTCTAACGTACAGAGCCATGTCCATCCCAGAATTGTTGAACATGCTCCATCTTAGCAAAACCAAATCTACTCGAGCTACACACTCTAGGGATATAAACCTCAACACAATAATGAATAGAACATGCTGGAGGGATAGATTCCCTTCGCACAGACTTCCCTTACTATGGAACAGGGTCCCGATCTACATAAGACAGAGCCCCTCATTATCACTCTTCAAGAGGAACCTTGATGAGTGGATGGGTAACAGAAAGTTCACACAGGGGATCACACCAACAGCACTACTAGATAGGGGTCAAGGGTACTAGCTACTAGTACAAGGGTCTAGGGAACTACTAAAGGGGCGGTTAATACCGCACAACGTGGCTGGGCTAATACATGCCTTCGGGCAGATAGCTCAGTACCAACCTATGAACCTATAAATACATATGGACATGTACACACATACACACACACATTCATAGAAAGATACATAAAACAAAAATATATATCTGTTTATCAGTTTTTGGTAACCAGAAAAGTCTGACCAAGCCAACAGCCAATTTTCAGTGAAGGCACGATTAGAAAAGCCCTAGAAAAAATTCAAAGACATATATACAAGGGGAGAAAAGTAAAAACAAACACCAACCGTACTTGCAAGGGGGAAAAAGCCCCATATGAAATTAATATTTTACAATGAGTTGAGAAAAGCTCCACAGACATGCATAAAACATTTTATGATTGCAGATAAGTAATTATATACAAGGGGATAAAAGCCCCACAACAGCTAAAACACTTTCAAAATAAGATTGGGGTATACCTTATACATAGGGAATAAGAGCCCCCCACAACAGACTGAAATACTGTGATCAAGGATATAATACATACTGCAAGTAGCAAAACACCCTGCAGAAGTAGAGAGCCTATGTCAGGTAAAAAAATATATAGTTATTCAAAATATTGACTAGATTTCTAATAATAAATTGAGATGAGAGAGAATTCTGATTCCAAAATAGGCAGAGGAACAGAACGAGATGAGGAGGAGTAATGTGCAGAAGAGAAAATTAAGGTGAGTTTGCTAGCATTAGAGAGTCGAGAATGTTATAGAAGGGCACTAGAAAAAATAGTACGTGCATTAGTAGTATCATTGCAGTGAAAGATACTTTTGAAGTTAGGCCATTACCACCTGTAAGATATGGACGTTTTATTGATTCAGAGTGAGAAAGGCATAGTTATAGTAAGTACGTGATCATGCATCAGTTTTGAAGGTTGGGCAGGTGTCAGAGATATTTTTAGACTGGTCTTGAAACTGGAAAGGTTGCTAGTACGTTTAAGGGACAGAGTTCCAGATGTAGGATATACATACACACTCAGGTTCCATGAGGTTGGTCAATCATGGCCAAGGCAGACTTCTCCACTGTTGACCCAATTTGATCAACAATGCAGATGGTCTACAGTTGTGCAATACAGGATAATCCCCAGGGAACCGGAACATGCTCCCTTCCTGGGGATAGCGCAACCTCAGAATTAATATAATTAGCAAAGGGTGTGGGGGGGGGCAGCACCCAATGGTGGGGGATGCATGGGGGCTTGCCACATGCAACAACACCATTTGCTGTATTGCAAGTTCTGAGAAGTAACCTCAGAGTATGCAGGAAGTATAAAATTGTGAGATTCAATGTTACTGCATCGACGTTAACCACATCAACTGAATGCCTAATTGACTTTTCTCACTAAATACACACACACAGTTACTAGTTTAAATCAGAGGATTAAGAACACAGTCTACTAAAGCACTTCTTCCTGGTCCAGAGATTGATTCCCACAGTCCCATTTATCTAAGCAAGTCACTTATCCAGACAATGCTCCCAGGTCATCCCTGCAACACATGTGCACATAGTGTTTGCCTGGTACACTTAAGCAAGTCACTTATCCAGACAATGCTCCCAGGTCATCCCTGCAACACATGTGCACATACAGTGTTTGCCTGGTACACTTAGCAAATCACTTATCCAGAAAATGCTCCCAGGTCATCCCTGCAACACATGTGCACATACAGCGTTTGCCTGGTAAAAATTTAATGAAATAAAACAAATCATGTCAGTGTTTAATCACCATGCCAGTTCTACTGGTGTGTTTACTGGCCAGTCCAATCACTTGCCCCTCCCTAGTTAATACCTGCAACTTACAGACCAGGCAGCCTTAAAATTACTAATTTAGAAGATTTACAGTTACATGAATGGAATCATTTAATCAAGAAATCATCAGTATGCAAATTTAGTTTCATGATGAAAAGCAACAAGAGTACTGGATTACAGTGTTAAAGTTAAAGAGCTGGCAATAGTTTGAAACTTAATGATACATGAGACCAATACTTGTTTCAGGCTAAAAATTCTGAACAAATGTTGTTAGCCATTACTTTACAGAATTTAAGCAGAATAAACATCACACTAGATTTGAGGGACTAAAAAGAAAAAAAAAAACTATAGGCAGAGAATCTCAGAAGCACTATAATGTTCACTAGAATGGGGGAAATCTTTACAGAATTCATATCAAATAAGCTGAATGGTGACATCAGACACTAAGTAGACTGATTCTAAAAATACGGAAGTCTGACTTTGAAATTCTCTCCTTAAAAGGAGAAGTAGAACAGAGGGACACCACTAACTAAAAATTAAAAAGCTTTTAATTTCTGAGAAATGGGAAACTCTTATTACGAAGGATAGAGAATGTGGAAATGGGTGTCACATGTCAGCACTAGGGCTCCTGAGCTTTCAGAGAACCCGATTCAAAAAAATCAGCAGAATGAACAGTTAGTTTTCTGTTACATACACTGAAGAACTCAAAGAAAATTCTGGCTTAATCCCGGAATTAAATAAACTCCTTCTTGCAAATATTCTTACCCTGATTATTACAGCATGTAGTCGATAAAGACATCTTTACAGATACCTCCAAAGAAATACACTTTACTCACTCCTATTTATAAATAAGGGAAAGAAAATTTCACGTGTCTTCGACCTATATTCTTGCTTAATGAAGGTTTTCACATTATTTATCATTTATTTCTTTATTTTATTTATTGACATTTGTTGATCGGGTTAGTCCAACTGAGCCAGGGGCCCATTTTCGGTGGAGAACAGAGGAGAAAAGCTCCAGAAGTATCGCACATTTTTTACAATAAAAATCAAATCAAAAATAAAAATAAGAATAAAAAATTAAAACCACTATGAAACATAAGAAAATCAACAGTTAGAGAATATCTGTACATACAGCAGGTTAAATAATTGACAGGTCTAGAGTATATCACACATGAAGTACATACAAATAGATAAACCATTCAACCAATTTTTTTTTAAATAAAGATCTATACGAATATATATGCTATGGAAGTGAGGGGAGAGGGAGGTATAAAGGTACACGAGGCAAGTACAATATAGTAAAGAGAAGAATAGGGAAAAGGAGTCCAAGTTGAGAAGAACTAGATCAAGTGGGGGTTAGACAAGGGCAGGCCATGTATTCTGAAGAAAAATGTTAAGTTCTTTTTTGAACAGGGGTTTTTGATGAATGCTTATGTTGCAAAGACTGTTCGTTCACTTCAAAGATGCTACTTTAAAGATGCTGCTGTCAGAAGTGCTCTAGCCAAACACATACTAGATAAAGGTAGATAATTCTGAAAGTTACTATATCATCGAAACAGTAAAAATTGTTCCAGGTACGTCTTTAAAAAATAAGCTGTTTCAGAAAGAGGCAGTTTTTATTCTTAAATAAGGGTTAAATAGGGAACTACATTGGAAATGATTGTTATAATTGTTTAACTGTTTGTTTTAACATTTTTTGATATAAACATATGCATTAGGGGTATGTGTTTTTATAATCTATCAAAGGCTGTTTGTCCAAGGCACTAGAGGAGTGTAATTGTTTTTTTTTATTAAATAGTTTGGATCTACTGGCATTGTTTTTCTTCATATTTATTTTTCTTCAGCTGTTGGTTACTATACATTGTGTATACAGCCAGTGATTATGCTCATCAGATTCCCAAAATCTTTAGAGAAGAAAATGGAGAGAGCCCCTAGAGAAGGACGGAGCGTTATATTTCACAAGCGGGGGGGTCGTTCTTCTGACAGAATAGGTGCCACTAACATCCAGAGGTCTGGTGAGCAATTCAAAGTTTGGGAAAAGATGTTGGAAGAAGGCTGTCATAAACAGACTGTAAACCCCTTTTCATCGGTGGGGCAGAGTCATAATTTAGCACTTTCTGCTAAATTACAAGGTACTGTAACTAAGTTAGAACATTTACTTTTCAAAGAAAATGCTACACACTATAATGTTATTAGCTTGCAGAGATATCTGGAGTTAGACATCACCCCGAAGAGGTTGTGAGCATATAACAATCCATCAACCCCTTTTAATTTGGAAGACAGTGAAGATGCAGGGTTTGAAAACCGGTGGATAGCAGCTGTACACCATTGTACAACTGAGTAGGTGGCTATTTTGGTGGAACGAGATTTGATAAAACAAAGACGTATTAAAGAAGAAATGTTTACTGTTTGTGCTTCCCTGTGTTCTCAACTTACTGTGCCAAGATTTGAAACAGTGTTGGGAAGTATTAATGATAAACTACAGACCGCAACTAAAAAATTGATTGACAGGAAAGTTAAACTGCAAAAAGATTTGTGGGACTATGCAAATGCTTCCGCCTTCAAGATGAATACCAATAAAAACGTTGATTTGGCGGGGGGGATGTTCCTTTACTAAAGGAACGGGGAGAGAAGCATCATGGTGTTTCTTTCGCCTCTTAGGAGGCAACGGACATATCATATGAACAATTAGAGGAGAGTTAACAGCTTTCCTCCATTACCGCCAGCACACTGGAATAAATATATGGAAGAGAATTTTCATACATAGGTACTAGGCTATTGGGCCTATATAAGCCTATCCAAATGGTACCCTGGCTTTTGCCACCCAAGAAAATTATTTTCCTGTGCCCCTGTCAAGCAGAGCCACAGAAGTGATCCCTGGGGTGAATTTCCTATCACCCATCCAATCATCAAGACTTTTCTTGAAGAGTGCTAATGAGGAGCTTTGTTTGATATAGATAGGTAGTTTGTTCCAGAGTATGGAAAGTCACTAAGATCGGAATCTGTCCCTCCAGCATGTTCTGTTTATTGTGGTGACAAGGTTTAGGTCCCTAGAGTGTGTAACTCGGAGGGATTGGGATTTCTTTACGTGGAGCATGTCCAACAGCTCTGGGTTTGACATAGCTTTGTATGTTAGGCAGAGATCACCTCTGAGTAGGCTATATGCGACAAGAGTAAAGCTGGAGTTTTTTGAGACTGTCTGCGTAGGGCATCTGTTTGAGGCCGGTAATCCTCTTTGTGAGATATTTCTGTGGCCTTTCCAGTTGTTGTAGAGGTCTTGTGAGGTACATACCAAAAGGGGCGTTGTACTCTATAATGGGCCTAATGAGTGATGAGTAGAGGGGAACAATAACCTCTTTTTTTCCTGGATGAGAAACCTTTTGTGATGAGGTGTGCCACGTAGGAGGATTTCCTGACTACTGTGGTGATGTGATTATCAAAGGAGAGACTACTGTCCACCTGTGTCCCAAGGTCTCTTATCACACTTTCAGTGTTAAGTAGACTACCACCTATGTGGTAGTTCATGGGTACAGAGTTTTTACCAAAAGGGATGACAATGCACTTTTTGGCATTGAGCTTGAGGCCATGGCTTTGACACCAAGCATCTGTCTCAGTGAGGCCCTTTTGTAGAATGTCCACATCGTTAGGAGATTTGATTATGGCTCCTAGTTTGCAGTCATCTGCGAACTTTGTTAGCCAAAGATCTTTTGTGTTAGCCTGTACTTCAGAAAAGTAGATACCAAACAGGAGAAGACCTAGGACTGAACCCTGTGGTAACTCCACTTGTCAGTGGTCTGAAGTTGGATTTAGAGTCTGCTACTTTCACAGTGTTGGTTAGGTCAGTGAGCCAGTTGGCAACCCATCTTGTGACATAGGGATTTATACCTAGTTTAGTGAGTCTGTCTATAATTCCAGAGTGGGGGATGGTGTCGAAAGCCTTGGCGAGATCTAGATAGGCTGTGTGTACCACCTTACCCTCATCTACAGCTTTGGTGACCACTTCAAAGAAGTCTATCAGGTTTAGAAGACATGATCTGCCTTTTACAAACATGAACTGGGTAGGGTCCAGAGTTTGGAGATTACCAATGTCATTGTTTATAAGTTCCATGAAGATACGCTCCACAGCCTTGCAGACCAGGCTCGTCAGGCTAATGGGGCGGTAGTTCCAGAGGTCCATGGTGGCTCCCCCTTTGTGGAGTGGGATAACTGTTGCTGTGCGCCATTCAGTGGGTACAAAGCCTGAGGTGAGGCTATGACTGAACATGGTACTTAGGTGGGGTGCCAGTTCATTCTGTAGTTCATGTAGAACGCAGCCTGGGATGTTGTTAGGTCCCATGGATGCTGTGTTCTTGGCTTTGGAGAGTGTTTTTTTTACCTGTGCAGCCGTGATTACAGGTACTTTGCATTCTTCCAGTATAGAGATGGGCCCTTTAGGGGATGAGAGAGGGGTAAAGTTAGCACTGAACCTATCTGCCAGGATGTTGGCAATATCAGTTGGTTATGTATATTTAGTGCCATTGTGCTGTAACTCAGAGCAGATCTGAGTGTTGCCATTGAGATTCTTGAAATAGCTATAGAATGCTTTGCAGTTGTCTTTAGAATCAGCGTAACTAGCTTTGGAGGATTTCATGAGGGATCTCAGCTTCTTACTGAGGCTGACCACGGAGTTCCTCCAATCATGGAATTTTACTCTTTTTTGCAACAGTTTCTTTCTTCTGTTGTAGAGTTTGTTTATAGCAGGGGACCACCAGATCGGCTTCCTTTTTTTGGAGGATAGCATCTTGGTTCTGTTAGGGATTGCACGATCCATGCACTCGTGTAAGTGCTTATAAAGTGCAAATGTATAGGATTCAGCAGTTGTATCTCTATTGTCATTCAGCTTCAGTCTTAAGAAGCGTGAAGTTGGTTTTGGAGAAATTTTTCATGGCAATCAAGATACCAGCAATGGCAGCAGGAAACAGGGACAGCCAGAAGCAGTATGGGAGAAGCAGCATGGAAAGAAGAAAAGATGGTACTAATTTTTTAAAGACTTTTAGACAGCTCATTGCAAATTAAGCTGTCAATGAATATGTGCTTAATTTATTTAGAATTGTATTAACAGATGTTGAAATTTTAGTTTTAAACTGTTTTAAAATATATTCCTACTGTTATGCCTAGATTACATGTGTTGCAAATTGAAGTGTTTACACTTGTTAGGAAGTTGCATCTGCTTTGTCATTTCGTTAACGATGGATTTATTAATGTTCCTATTAGCACTGATTTAAGTGGGAATTCTTTGGATGAAAGTATAGAAACTTAGTTTCTTTTGTAATTCATTTTGAGAAATAGAGACAAGTGAAAATGCATATTGTTTATTAGACACTACTAAAATTAAACATAAAAGCAGGTATATTCCTCCTTTCATTAATGAAATTATAAAACAATTGTCATGTATGGTAAATTTTTCATTACAGAAAGCATATTCTGCATTTTTGAATGAAATGAAAAACAGTGGTATAAGCTATAATTTAACTAAGAATTAATGGTTGGCACTTAAATCTATGAGTGAGAGAAAGGATGTAAGTTTTAAACCATCAGATAAGGGTAACAAAGTGGTAGTGAAGAGTTGTATGCCATATTTAAAAATGTGTTGTGACAACCTAGCAAATTTGTTTAATTTTGATGATTTGATACAGAAAGGCTATAGAATGGAATATATTAACGCAAAAGATATAGAGACAAAGTTTTGTACGGAAGGCTGTATTATGGCAAAGTTTTATTGCCTTCCTAAAATACACAAGAGTTTAGTAGACCTACCAGGTCATCCAATTGTCTCCGCATGTAATTATTTTCTATACAATGCAGGAATTCTATTGCATGACCAGTTGCTTCCAATAGTAGAGAAATTGCCCTCCTATGTGAAAGACACATTTGATTTTTTTAAACAAAGTTAAATCTGTTAAATGGAGTGAATCTAAGTATTGGATAGTAACAGATATTAAAAGTCTTTATACCAATATTTCACACCAGTCTGATATTGAGGCACTTATATATATATATATATATATATATATTTTTTTTTTTTTTTTTTTTTTAGGAGATACTCTTTTGGCTTACTATCTTATTGATTTGGTGTACCTCTGCATCACAAATAATTATTTTCAATTTAATGATACACTGTATCGTCAGATTAAAGGAGATGCTCCTTTGGCTTACTATTCTATTGATTTGGTGTACCTCTGCCTCACGAATAATTATTTTCAGTTCAAAGGTACCCTGTATCATCAGATTAAAAGCACAGCGATGGGGGCACCATTTGCCCCTATGTATTCCAACCTATTCATGGGGTTATTTGAGGTAAATTATCTTTATAAGGTGCATTTTTTTTCAACAATACAATATGTTATTAAATACTATCGATACACACACCGATTTTTCGGTACTTACGTATTATTGCAACCACATTCCTAACCCGGTATAATTCCTGTACTGACCGCAAAACAAGTTTATGTTAAAGGCAGAAGGGTTGTGTAAGGTCATTATTACTCTTGTATCACCTTGCTTCTGAAACAAAAAAAGGAAGAGTCAAAAATCTTCTTCCTTGTTAGCGTCCTTTAGCAGCATGACTTATTGAGAAAAAGTATACGGCTGCTTTTACAGATGTGGTGTTAGTGGTGCAGCATTTGAAGCTGTACTTAATCGTGAGAAGGTAAAGTACAGGTGTTGCTGTCTTACTTTGTCGAACAAGTTGCACTCATTTCCCTCAATACCACCCTGTTTCTCCCTTTTTTTCTCTTTTGTGACTGCTGGCTCGCTTCCGTGACTACTGAAGAGGAAGTAAAGGCATCCCAAAGCTTGTTCGCGGCAGCTAGCTTGACACTCGTCCCGACAGGTACAGAACCGGGTTCAAATAATTTTATGGCTTGTTTTGCATTACTACAACCCCACCATTTTACTGAACAAGGGAAAAAAAATAGTTAATCTATTTCGCATTTTTTTTTTTTTTTACCTTGAATGTGCAACTAGACAGTTTCAGCAAAGACTCATGGCGAAAAGCTCCACAATGAGATCAATGTTACTGAGTCGGTGATTCCGTTTTTTTTTTCTGTCTAAGTTTTACTGTTATCCAACGAGGTTGTAATTCATGGCTATTTCGAGTTCTTCACAGAAGGGGGGGGGTTTCTTTTTTGATTACAAAATGAGTTAAGTGAGTTGTTCGGGAACGTGATTGCGATAATATGCAAGTACCAATTTTTCTTCTGTGCGAGGATGGAAGATCTATGGTGAAGTCATTTATTCAGGATCGCCACAAGAACAGGTTTGGCATAGCATTTGATGGATTGCAATGTGGAAATAATGTTTTCTTGGATGTTGTTCTAGAGGGGAAAAAAGGGAACATCAGAACTAGAATCCATAGGAAGTTTGATAATATTAATCATTTTATGGATGGTAGAAGCTGCCACCCCCCCCCCCCCCCAATTTGATCAGAGTGCGTCCATAAAGTATTAATAGGCTAATAATAATTCTAGCAATCTTACTGAGGGAATATCTAAAACTTGTGAAGAGGGGCTATGATACTCACTCTACACAAACGGCTATAAAGCATTTAAATCAAGATCTGAGCCCTTCAGTTTTTATTACGAAGAATGACATAATTGATAGAAGTGTAGATAGCAAAGTTGAAGACAAAGTTTTTTTTGTTACCACATATAATGTATTCACAGAGAAATTGATTGAGATTGTTATGTTTTATTGGAACTTTTTGTTGTAAGATAAATATTTACAGGAGCATTTGCCTCACAGACCTGTAGTTTCTTATAAGAGAGGCAGCAGTATTAAAGACATGATTCTTCATGCACAGTTTACTTTTCCAGCACAGATGCTTGGACGACAAATTTTTGGGTTTGGACTAAAATCTTGTGGACATTGTTCAATATATAAATTTACTGTGCCAACTTTTCATTATATAAATGACAGAATGTATTTTCCATGTGACATTTATAGCTGCAACACAGAAGGGGTTGTTTATGTTTTAAAATGTGAATGTAACCTATTTTATATGGGTGAAACTAAGCAAAGTTTTCGAGTTAGATATTTAGAACATCTTAGAGATATTAAGAATAAAAAGTTAAAAAGCCCCTTACAGCTAAATTTTATGACTTGTAAAAATCTGAAAGGTACTATCATAGAAAAGGCAAAAATTCCAGGTATGTCATTAAAACATAAACGGCTTCTGAAAGAGGCAGTTTTTATTCTTAAATTTGGTAGTTTGTTCCCAAAAAGGTTAAATAGGGAACTAAATTCAAAATAGTTGCTATAACTGTTTGTTTTAATTAACACTTTTTGATAATAAATAGATGCATTAGGGGTATGTGTTTTTATACTCTATCAAAGGCTGTTTGTCCAAGACATTAGAGGAGTGTAAATAGTTTGGATCTACTGGCATTGTTCTTCATATTTATTTTTCTTCAGCTGTTGGTTACTATACATACTAGATAAAAGTTTAGATCACAATTTTACTTTTATGGTTATTGGCATTGTCTATACAAATCCACAGTTAGGTGATCCTAATAACCTGTTGGAACAAGAGTCCAAATGGATTATTAGATTACATGTTAACAAATGTCCTGGGCTGAATACTACTGTACCTCTTAAACCTCATTTATTGGCACGTCCATTAAAGTGGCAAACTTTGGTTAAGTGACTATTCAATTCTTGGTTTTAGCAGTGTTAATATCTTATCTTTTTATATATTATCTGGGTTTTCAAATAGTATTTTATTTACTTGTTTACATATTCATGAAGTGTTAGAACTGACAATGTCAGAGATGATGTAACTGATGATGTATTTTATCTGTCTCTATTTAAACATTTGTTTTTTGGTTTTAAATGGTCTGATGAAGCGCACCTTTGAAAGCGTGCGAAAGCGCTTACCTATTAAACAGTGGATTTATTAATTATTTGCCTTATTACGTCCCTTCTGCACTATATACAACGTTTTTTATTTCAATGCTTAAATTTTGAGGGAGTGAGTAACAAGCATGTGCAACATAGTATTTGTAGAGGGACTTTCCTATAGTTTTATTGGGTTTATATATGTCAAGGAGGTGTTTTCTGGAAGTATGAAGGTGATGCTGGGGGTTGTAGTAGGAGACAAGGTCGGAGATGAAAGGGCAGGAAGAGGGTTCATTCAGGACAGTGTGTGTAATGTGACGTTGGGGTAGAAGTAGTTGTTCAGAGAATTCTGGCCATTGGAGTGATTTAAGGGCGAGACAGTGGTGAGATTTATAAGGGAGATTAGAGGCAAACCTGGCTATTTTGTGATAAATTTGCTCTAGTTTAATGATAAGTGAAGTTTGAACTTTAGTAAGAACAGGGGCAGCATAGAGAAGACAAGGTAGAAGAAGGGACTGAGCGAGGGAAGGTTTGGAAGCAGGTGACAGAAATTTCTGGTTGCAATGGAGAAGTCCAAGTTTCTGGTGGGTCTTTTTTATACATTGTTTGATATGGGTATCATATTTTAGTCCCGAAGCTCTTCTCAACCTACAGAATGCTGATGTATGTTCAGTTCGAGACATGGTTTAAAGTTCTGCACCCTGGAAGTGCAAGGCTAATGCCTTTAAATTTTTTTAGGCCAGCTACTACCCAGGCAAGGAGTAAAGGTGGATGTATCTTGATGTACATCAAAAATAAATATATCTCCAGGCTGGTTAAACAGGATGATGCACTTGAGATTCTCCACATTCAGATCACCATAGGTAAAATCCCATACCCATTTCTTGCAATCTGCAGGCCCACCTTTATGACCCAGGAAATCCATAATACATATTTAAGCTTACTGGAGACAATTTCCATCCAACCCAATACCATATTCATTAATTATCCCACTATCAACTGTAAATCATTTACAACACCAGATGTGCAGAAAGATTTCTAGACTTTTTAAACAAAACCTGCCTGGACCAGATTGTCAGTATGCTGACCAGGAGAGCAAACATACTGGGTCTGGTCCTCACTAACATGAGAAAGCACTGCACAACCCATAGTTTGATGTTCTCTCTGGTATGGTCAGACCACAAAACGGTCTGTTTTAAGTTCATAGGTATATACTAACCTAGTGACCACCAGGGCCTTTATAAGCCTAGCCACCCAACCCATTTGCGTTCGTATGTATAATGGGTGTTTATTAGGAGGGGGATGTTATTTAGGAAGTTTCAAAAGGTTATGTGGGCGGAATATGTTAGTTTGGGCATAGTACTGTTTGCTTGTATCAAAGACATGAGGGCCAGACCTGGAATGAATTTCTAGTTTCTCATCTACTGGTCAAGTATACACTTAAATGGGGGTATGATATCAATTTTCATTCTTTCCTCAACTGTTGGATTTGGATCTGATCCTCGGATCCGACTCGTCCATTGCTGGGGCTCTTGTTAACTAAAAAAGCTCTCAAGCTCCTCCTTTACCCATAATGCACCAACCCCAACATACTCCAAACCTCGTTTGCTGCCTTTCGTGAAAAGGCATGGTCACAGCCTGAGCTCTAGAACTTGTTATTAAGATACATGATTTTTTCTTGATAGTTTTCCTCCTCATCATATAAATATGTTTTTTCTTTTACCCTTCACACTCTATGCATTTCTCTTTTACCATCGTTGTTTTTTTCCCCCTGTAATCTCCTTTGAATATGTTAGTGCAATTCTTCGTACCTTCAATCCTCGGCTGGGGTGCCTTCTGTGCGGAGTCTGCATGTCCTCCCTGTAGTTGCGTGGGTTTCCTCCGGGTGCTCCGGTTTCCTCCCACATCCCAAAGACATGCTGTATGTGGATTGGACACTCTAAACTGGCCCTAGTCTTTAGTGCGTGTGTGTGTGTGTGTGTGTGTGTGTGTGTGTGTGTGTGTGTGTGTGTGTGTGTGTGTGTGCGTGCCTTCTGTGGAAGGTTGGGCGCCGGGCTGGCAACTCAACACCATAAAAACTCCACTGCCAATCATGAGCAGACAAGGTGATCTGCTGTGGCGACCCCTAACGGGAAAAGCCGAAAGAAGAAGAAGATTTTAGTTCATCATCAATAATTACTCCAAGTAGTTTGGTATGGGTTTTGGGTTTGATGATGGTGTCATTAAGAGATATGACAGCGAAAGAGGGTTTGTGCTGGGCAAGTATTTTAGGGAAGAAGAGAAGTTTAGTTTTTTTTTTTTTTGGATTTAGTAGTAATTGGTTATCAGAGAGCCAGGTTTCAACAGAGATGAAGGTTTGTTGAGTGAAAGCTAAGAGCTCAGGTATGTTGTGGGCAGAGGTGATAAGGGTGGAGTCATCAGCATATTGTAGACGTGTAGACAGGTTAAGTAAGCAGAGTGAAGTTTCTTAGTGAATATGTTGAACAGAAGGGGGCCTAGAATCAATCCTTGGGGAACTACAGTATTTACAGGAAGGAATGGAGACGGGACAGTTTGCCAGCGGATAGCCTGCTGCCTGACAGAGAGGTAACTAGAGAACCAGTTGATGGAGGAGGAAGAGAGATGTAGATCAGAAAGTTAAGTAAGGAGTTTTAGAGTGAGAGATAGTATCAAAGGTCTTTGAAACATCAAGAAATAGACAGGAGATGAGCAAGTTATTGTCTCAGGCTTCAGCTATTGTTTGAGTAAAGGAGAGTAATGCAGTGGCTGTGCTACAGTGGTGTTTAAAGCCATTTTGGGAAGGGGTAAGGAGATCAAACACCTTCTTGAGAACAATTAACTGAGCAGGGATGCACTTTACTAAAATATTTTTGAAAGGGGGAACAGGATAGCAATGGGTCTAAAGTTAGAGGGATCAGTAGAGTTGCCACCTTTATGAAGGGGAATTGTATAAAAGGATTTCCAGATATGGGACAAGGGCCTCAAGAGATGGAATGATTAATAAGTATAGTAACAGGTTTGGATTGTGCAGCTATTTTTAGGAAGTGGGAGGGTAATTGGTGGGCAGAGGGGGAGCAAGGCTTAAGTTTGTTTAGAAGAGCTTTAACAGTGGTAACTGGGACTGGTTGGAAAGAAAGTGCATCAGGAAGAGTTTTATTAGGAGGTGATAGAGGGGTTGGGTGAGATGTACTATTTTGTGTGAGCTTTTGGACAGTGTGTATGAAACAGTTGTTGAGGAGTGTAAAAGTATCTATGAGCACTGCACCTGTGGAGGAATAAAGGCAGTTAGAAGAACAAGAGAGTTAAATGATGAACAAAAGCAAGGCATCCCAGGGTCAGTACAATTTATTTCTCGTGTATCTGAGAAATATTACAAGTGAGTACAGCACTTTATATACTGTTTGGACAAATGCAATCCTGCCTCCTTAGACATACATTGTTGTCCTAAATTGGTCATGCATTTATTTAAAACTACTACTACAACTTTTTTGTAACAAGTACAGATGCAAGCATATCTTGCTTCAGCTTTGTCATCATATCTCTATACCTCTCCCGTTTCTTCTGCTCTCTTCTGCTCTAGTGTTACTTTAACAGACACCTGTGTCCTTAAGCTGTTGCCAACATGGACTGATATTTTACCCTATTGCATTCTTGTCTGGTAAGACTGATTTCTCAGTGCATACTCTTCTCTGGCTTTCTTATGTATCATCCACTTTTCTCTCTCTCTCTCTCTCTCCCTAGCCTGTCATACTACTTTTTACTGATTTTACTGATTATTTTGGGGGTTTTGTACAGGCTTCTGTGACCCGAGTGTTAGCCCTGCTCTATTCGCCCTCGCTACGCTCAGGCTCACTTCGCTCCCCTACCCCCATTCCCACCCAACCCATTACAATTTCCTTTATACCACACACTCCCACTCCTTCCTTTGCAAAACATCCAATAACAAACAACTTCCTACTAACCCTTTCTACTTAATCACTTTCTCAGTTTAATTTCCACAGCCACTCCTCCTCTCCCCTCCCACTCAAACAATGAAACACCTTATAATTTCTACCTCACTTCTCCTCTTACTCTCAATTCTAACAGCTTATCATAAATACCTTCCTAGCCCAATATTCATCTCTCCTACCTCTTTTACCAACAACAACCATAATGCAACCTCCTTCTTTTATATCTCCCCGGCCCTTTTCAATCTCCCCTCATGCTATCACAAACTATATAGAGTGCAAGCATACCCTCCTACTTATAAACCTAAACTTAAGTTGCATAAACTACACCTAGCCATTACTACAAAGTTTTATCTACTAAATAACTTACTTGCATCTGGTGATATCCACCCTAACCCTGGCCCTTCAAACTATCCCTACAACCACCCACCTCCCTTAGCCACTACCTCCCCTACTCCCTCTAATATCTCTCCCTCCTGCCTGCCTACTAATCACTTATCCATACATGCCCTCAACATCCAGAGCCTAACCAGTAAAATTACTGAATTCCACGCATGGGTAGCCCATACTACCCCGCATATTATTTCTTTATCTGCAACATGGCTTAAGCCACATATCTCAAGTAAGGAAATACTCCCATCGGGTTATAACATCTACCACTCAGACAGAGCACCAAAAAAAGGAGGTGGTGTGGCCATCTTATACTCAAATCTACTCAACCTCTCTCCTTTCCCACACCCCATCCCTGACTTTCATCCGGCAGAACTCTTAGTTCTAAATTACCACCTTAACACCCATAAAAAACTAGTTATTGCCTCCATCTATATCCCTCCAGGAAACAACTTAGCAATCCTAGAGATAATTTTATCATAGTTTTCCCAAAACATAACACATGAAACCCTCATCTTGGGTGATGTCAACATAGACTGGTCTAAACTGAAAATTGACTCTCCCCAACTTAGTATAAATCTACACGGTTTTCACCAGCTTATATATCATCTCCAACTCGTCTACAAAAAACACAAACTCTGGCTCGATAACTGACTGGATACTAACCAACTGCCCTCCACTATACCATAACCCTACAACACACCTAGACCAACTTACTGACCATCTACCTATCTCTGTCCTTCAACACCCCTTCCAACTTCCCAAATCTCACCTCTATAGAGACTGTCGCAAACTCTCCAACTTCAACCTAGCCCAGTTTAATTACATTTTATTATCCACAGACTGGTCCATCCTCAAGCAAATCCCTCTCAATGATGCCATAAATAGATTTAATAGTATTTTCCTTGACACCCTAAACTCACTCACCCCCTCCAGAAAAATCAGACTAAAATCTGTCCATGCCCCCTGGCTTTCCAAAAAAACAAAGTCTCTTATGTTTGAAAGAGACAAATCATGGAAAGCTTGGATAAAAACTAAATACTTACCCCTATTTCACAACTACAGATGTCTGAGAAATCTCATTAAAAAGTATACCAATAATGAAAAAAGTACTTCTATAACACTGCCCAACTTAACAAATCCAACCCAAAAAAGTTCTGGACATTCATTAACAAAATCCTTTCTCCTGGATCAGCCGGAAAACCCTCCCCTTACCCTAACTTACCTCCTCTTGAAGCAGCTACTCTGCTCAAACATTTCATTGAAACTATTCAAACACTCATGCCTCCCAGCTGTAATCCTACACCTCTGACAACCCCTCCCAACCCATCTAACAAAGCCCCCTTTTCTTTACACCGTTGCCACTTCCTACATTCGATCACTCCTCCAAAAGCTCAAACCTTGCTCTCCCTCTACAGATAACCTACCTCCCTCCTTCCTTAAACTTGCTGCAGACTCCATTGCCTACCCAGTATCCATACTAATTAAAAGATCTATACAAGAGTCTACTGTCCTTCTATTATGGAAATCCTTTTACACTATCCCTTGGCATAAAGGTGGTAACTCAACTGACCCATCTAACTATAGACCTATAGCCATTCTATCCCCCCTCTCCAAGATACCTGAAAAATGTATCCACTCGCAACTACTCAAACACCTCCTTGAACACAACCTGCTCACTCCCACCCAGCATGGTTTTTGTCCCAACCACAGCATAACTACTGCCCTCTTATCCTTCACTCATACCATTGCTGAGGCCCTTGATAAATAAACTGATATCTTGTCTCTTCCTTGATTTATCTAAAGCTTTCGACACAGTCTCCCATACTCTCCTACTATCCGAACTTGCTAATCTCAATACGAGTTCCACCTCCCTTGCCTGGTTCTCCAGTTACTTATCTTGTAGGCAACAATCAGTAAAATGGTTCTCCTCTTCCACTCCTTTCTTACCTGTCCCAACAGGGGTCCCACAAGGCTCCATCCTAGGATCCCTTCTATTTAATATTTTCACCAGTGATCTTCATACAGCTTGCAACATATCTTCTCTCATACAATACGTAGATGATTCTACTCTGATCTCTACCTCAAATAACATCTCTGAACTCCATGACCTCACTCAACAGGTCTTCCTAGCCACAGAAAGATGGTTATCTACTAATCTACTCATCCTCAACCCTAAAAAGACCAAATTCTTACTATTTCTCCCACAATCTCTAGCTCACCACAAATCCTCCTTTGCCATTACTTCCTCAACTAACACTACTATTAAACCCGAATCCCACACCAAACTCCTAGGCGTTATTATTACTGATGGCTGAATACCGCCATAAAAACTTCTTAACTACTAATTCCAAACTCTCCCTAGCTAAAGCTCTGCTTCTCCCATCCCTTCTTTACGCTGCCCCTGTGCTCACCCATATACAAACTACTACTCTAAACAAACTCCAGCAAACCTATCATAGACAGCTCGATTCATCACCAGCTCTCCCTACAATACACACCACTGCCTTGCTCTAAACTCTCTCAATGAGCTAGAACTCCCACATCTATTGTTATTAGCCCAACTTCAAATGTTACACACTATTCTTTATAAACCTGTAGCATGTCCTGCTCTCTCTCTTCCTTCATCACCATCTACTCTCCACCTCGTACCCTCGGGACCTCTAACCAGCATCTACTACAAATATATTATCCCAAAAAATCAGTGGGCAAACTCCTATAGAAGTACTCTATGGCCCAAGCTTGGAATAAACTTCCTAGAGAAATATGCAGTATAGTACACCCATCTCATTTCAAAGAGAAACTTAAACTTCATCTACTTAACTCCAAAACCTGCCCCTGTCAAGCCCCAACTTAACTCCCCCTCTCTACTTCTGTTTTCCCCTCCTCTTTATACATACTCATTTCTCCCCCTCAGTAATTGATTACTACTCAAATGATATTTAACCACCACTGCTGAAGTTCTTTGAAGTTTGTTTTTGAACTTGATGTAAATATGTATATACTTCATTATCCTGCTCAACTAGTAATATCTGTACTTCCTTGACTTAAGAATTGTATCTCTGTATAATCCCCATATGTTGAATGTACAAAGTGTATATATATATATATATATATATATATATATATATATATATATATATATATATACACATACACATATAAAACTACTTTTTGCATTTTATCTTGTAAACTTGTTATTTTTTCTGTTTTATTGGAGCTTTTCTCTTCGGGTCTCCACTGAAAATGGGCCACAAGCCTAGTTGGACTAACCTGGTTAACAAATGTCAAATAATAATAAAATAAAATCTTTTTACTTACTGATTACTTCACCATTCTAATAAGAAATACTATTTATTGCTACTACAACTGCAGTTGCTAATTTACATTACTAGTGCTGAATAATTCAGAATTAATGAAAATTTGCAACTTACAAAGCAATACAAAAGCTTAATATAAATGTCATATAAAATCTGCAGCAAGTACATGCAAGGTACATCTACTCCTGTCTTTCATTCTATAGATAATGTATGAAATAGAATAATATACATTTCCTGACTGATATTTATAGCATATATGTACATTTTACAAATCTTGTATTTTACATTCTTTACACAGAAGGTTTAAGAATGTTTTGACATAAATGGAAAATTTCTGATTACTACACGTTTATACAACTTCTAACAGAAGAGCCATTCACTGCTGTTACAATGCATGTGTCAGTGTGTGACCCTTGTTCCAGGCTGCTGTGACCTTTCCATTCTATTTTCCCTAAAAGGTAGCGGAGCTGACACTTCTAAAAACCACTATGAAGTCTTATCATGGCTGATGTCCTTTTAGCCAGGCATTGTACTACCATGCAGCTTTGTATTCATGTTTTCAGTCACTGGCATTCACAAAGAACCCCACATGCTACTCAAGAAAGATTTCATAAGCTGGTGTCTCAAAATTACTTGAGATCCCAATACTATAACAAGGACAGTAGCAGTTTCAGTGGCAGTGTTGTGTGGAAAGGGGTTGGGAGTAGTGGGTTTACCTGGGTGGATCTGGCTGTTGATGGAGGTCCAGAATTTTTGTTTTGGATTTTTGTCAGGGCTGCATTGGTTAGAGGAATAATAAGCTCCATTATCGTTGATGACTACTTTTTTTGGTCTAGTTTTTGAGCTCTTTGTATGTCTGAAGAAAGGGAGTGGATTTCATTTTAACCCAGGATTTCCAGGTGCTTTCTCTTTTATGCATGACCAATCTTGTTTGTATTGTAAGCCAGGGGGCATAGTTGGATTTAATTTGGATTTTTCCAGAAGGGGCAATAGAATCAAGAGTGTCAAGGAAAATCTTACTGAAGAACTTTACAGTCTCATTGAAGGGGAGGTGGTACAGGAAGGACTAACTGATGCCAAACAGTTTAAAGTTAAAAGTGCTTATGGTCTTTGGGAAAATGTTGTGTGAATCTATGAAAAAAGGTTGGGAAGTGATCACTTAAAGAGTTTGGAAGTATGCCAGGGTTATGGTAATGGTTTGGGAGCTGAGGTAAGACTCCAGTCAAGGACAGGTCCAGAAAGGGAGTTTCTGTTAGTTCTAGTGGGGGGTAGAAATGTGTTGGTGAAATCCATGGAGGTCGAGACTATGGGTAGGGGATGAGGGGGACAGTTTAGAACACTCTATGTTAACATCTCCAAGTATGATGGTTTCATAGGGGACATGTCGAGTGAGGTAAGAGAGAACGTTCTCTAGGACTGGAATATGGACTGGAATATTATTGTTGGGGGGAATGTATATAGAGACTATGGGAAATCTTTTGTGCGAGTTTAGGTGACAGTTAACAATAAGGATTTCTTCAGGTGAGAAAGATGGAACAGAGATGGCGAGAGGGCACAGGTTTAGTACTTCAGAGTAGATGACAGAACCAATAAGCAAGAGAGGGGGTGGTTATCTGAGTGAAAGATATTGTAGCCTGGAGGTAAGACTTCCGAGTTGAGGATGTGTGGTTAAGCCAGGTTTCTGATCGAGTAAGGATGTGGGGAGATGTATTAGAAATACAAGAGTGCAGTTCTGTTATTTTATTTACAATGCTTTGAATATTTAGTAAGTAGATGTTTAGTGACTTAGGTGGGGGGAGGGGTTAGTGTTGAAGTATTGTGCAAGCAAGGGGTGGGAGGTCCTGGGTTGGGGTGGATGTCCCCATCCAAGAGAAGTGTGTTGAAGAACATGAGACAATAGAAACAGAGGTTCAGAGTAGAAGAATATCTAGGATTCCGACTAGTGGGGAGAGATGAGCTAGAAAAAGTAGTAATTGTGAAGAGGTCAGGTGGTGACTTGGGGAATACTGATGGTGAGACTAAATATGGGTGACAGAGTGGGTGTTGACAGTATGAGGGAGGGTGGGAGAGAGAGGGGTTGAAGGCAAAGTGAAGTATGGCAGGAGGTTGTTGGTGAGAGGAAGAGGAAAAAAGGAGAGAGGGAGATAGAGGTGTCACATGACAGGAGATAGAGTAGAGAGGGAATGAGCAGCAGAAATGGCCGATATGTAATGGTACAGGTTATGAGAGTGGGAGGGAATGGTTCAAGATATGAGTAGGAGTATGTTGTAGGGAATGGATGGGACTAGGAAGGTGATGAAGTAGGTAATGAGGCTATATGGGAGGAGAGTGTAGGAGTGTTTTTCAAGGAGAAAAGGTGTTATTACAGTGGCTGATTGGGTGGAGGAAAAGGAAGGGCTTGTGGTGTAGAGAGTATAAATGGAATGAAAGTGGGGGTAGTTGGGAATGGAGGTGGGGTAGGGGAGCAGTGAACCAGAATGTAGCGAGGGCGAACAGAGGGGGTTACCCCAGCTGGAAGAAGTGACTGAATCAAGAAAATAACAAAATAAGGTAGACTGAAATTATGGTAGTTTGCAGGTAAGTTATACAGTGCCTTACTGGTATCACAGGATTTGTGGGGGAGAATATGTATGTTACAAAAAGATTAAAGGACATAATTAACAATATTATCAACTAAGACCATGCTTTTTATAAATAGATTAGCCTATGATAACATCAAAAGAACAATTACATTTGTTTGTCTAATGCTACATCAAAATTAGCTTACATTTAGGTAAAGCTTATGACACAAGACTATAGAAACCTATGGATTCTCTGATAAATTCAAATGGACAATAAATGCATATAATGACACAAAAGCCTACATAAGAAAGTGACCTATTTTAAGGTCCTAAATTTAAACAAAGGTGCAACCCAGGTATGCCATCTTTATCATTAATACACTACCTTATAACAGACCCATAGGATTATATTATAAAAATAATTTAAGTTTCCCAAATGTCTAACAATTTTCAATCTAAAAATACAAGTATTTGCTCACAGTCTATTAACAAGTCATATAACTTGATAAGATAGTGCTATATAAAACATGCCAGGGTATTCCAATAATGTGATTTAGCAAACACAAACCTAAAACAAATAGATTTTCACCACAAAAAATATTAAGTTCAACTGGCTAAAAGAAGAGCAAATGCCTGGGAATAAAAATCCAAGCAGACATAAATTTAACATTCTAAAGTAACTGTGAGATCCTTGAAAATGAAATTAAACATCTTAATAATCTTTATGTCATTTGAAGAAAGATCAAATGTTAGCTTTGCTTGACAAGATTTTAATTACAAAATTAGACAAGCTATTTTCTTTCTGTGGTGTCCCTCAAACTGCAAGAGACCTTATAAGCAGAATAGGTTTTCCAAATCTTGAATCTTATGCTGCATGAGCTTTACTTAAATGCACTTGTATACTAGATTCTTCATAACTAACTTCAGTGTAAATATACACATGAAAAATACATTAATTATGCTTTATAATAGTGAAATAACAGTCTTAAGTACTACTGAAAACATTATTCATTCTGCTTACTTAAATGTCACTTTAAGGAACACAATTTTTTACAAAATTCATAACCTTAAAAAGTGTACATTTCCCTCATTCTCAACTGTATAAAGATGGGAAATCTGAAGATATTGTTTTGACAAAAAATGAACCGATGCTCATAAATAAATTGGTAACCAAATACAATTTTGATAAATCAGAGAAGATACCAATACACAGCATCAGGGAAAGGATATTAAACAATTTACAAATTTTAACTAACAATGAAAATGAAAATGTTCCACAATTAAGTATCTTGCATAAAAGTAGTATGTTAATGCTGTATAAACAGTCCATAAGAACAAGAATACCCAAAAACATTGTTGGAAACTCAATGAAAACAATGAGTTGGACAAATTAAAAGATGATAAAAATAGATTTATACACTTCCGAAGTAAGCTTGTATATTCTTCTAGTATGTACTAGAAAACTTTCACATGGAATTACATAAAAACAGGATCATACCTTGTACAATCAAATCATCAACGACCTATATAAAAACCTGTAATACTTCATCCCTAGTACAGTATGCAGATGATGCCAGAGTTATCTGTATTGCAAAAAAAAAAAATCAACAAACTTCAAGAACTTACCCAGAAGTCTTCCTCCTTTATAGAAATCTGGCTGACAACTGCCCAGCTACTCCTAAACCCAAGTAAATCCAAACTAATCCTATTTACTTCCGAACAGGTTACAAAACAAACCCTCCTCCTTGTTACTTCATCCAACAAAACAAAAGCTGAATAATCACACATACTAACTTGTTAGGAATCTGTGTAAATGACAACCTAAAATCTGCCAAATACATCCAAAATATAATGAAAAAATTACACCAAAAACTACATTCTCTCTAGAGCCTAACCCTTCCTCTCAGACACTATAAGAAAATACATCACCTCTTCTCTTGCCTACTTGAACGTATTCTGCACCCATCCTTAACATCCTAGTGACATTGCTTAACAAACTTGAGAAATACAAAACAGCACGATTCACTGCCAGTATTCAAATAGAACCCACCACTGTGCAGCCCTAAGGGAAGTACAGTGGCTGGAATTCCAAAATTATCTAACCTACCTTGCATCTTCCACAGATCGATAACACTGTGTACAAGCTTAATAACGGTTCATCCCTTTCCAACCTCATACAAATATACAACCATTCCAGGCCACTACGTTCATCCCACAATACCTAGTACATGTATCCAAATGCAACAATTCTGCTGGCAAATCACTACTCTCCCGCCACCTACCTAAATACTGGAACTCCATCCCACTAGCAATACGATAAGAGTTCTCCTTAAAGTCATACAAAACTCAACTGAAAGTCCTATCTACTTCTATACATGTCATATTCCTGGATAATCTACAAACTCTTACTGTCACCACTCTTACGTAACTGGCCATAAAACAGCTACTTCTTCACAGTCTTAACTACTGGACCATCATCTACCCCTCTGCATTACTACTTTTATCTCCCTTTTACCTGGACCTCAATATCCCTTCACAATTTTTAACCATCTTCATCCCATAATTACTTCACTCTCTTCTACTAAATATCTATTTAAAACTGATTCTATTTAAAAGTAACTAGACACTTATACCCTTGATATTAGCTAACGTTTTATAGTACTCGTTTTAACTGTCATGTTTTCATTAAATATCATATCATTACTATTCTATGCAAGTTCATTTATTATTCTACGTATGCACATATATCTTTTTTATTAAATGTCATATCATTACTAATCTATGTATGTATGTGCATTATGTAAATCTTGTATAACTAATACTCATTCTTGTAAAATGGAACATTTCACCCCAGGCTACCAGTGAAAATGGGATTTGTGCCCAGTCGGACTTTCCGTTACACAAAAGCAATAAAATAAACAAAAGCTGGTAAACAAATCTGTCAGTCGATGAAAAAAATAAAGCAGACTGTCAACTTACATCCATTCATTCACAATCCCTTTTTCCCCATTTTTGCACAAGGAGTCTGTGTCACTTCAATAGTGGCAAACATCTAAAGCCAAGGTTTACACTGCTGGGTGGACAGAATATGGAAATATGCAAGTACTATGAAAGAAATAAACAAAAAAAATAAAGGGTTATGCAGAAAATTGTAAGCTAATAAAAATCAATAATTCTCATGAGTGTACCAGTTTAAAAAGAAGTTAATGACCACCTTGCAATGATTTTGGGTCCTAATGGCTATTGCCAGACAAACTTAAAACAATGTTAAAATGAATCTCTACCTTTGATGAGTCCTTGAAAATAGCCGCCATATTATACAAAAAAGAAAAAAGTGCTAAAAGTGAGGTTGAAAAAGAGTAGCAACTATGGATGCTGGAATAAGTTAGAAGTCTCTCTGAAGATCACTGGAACAAGTTCTAGCAGCTCCGCCCTTCTAAAACAAAGAACATCCATAGGACTTAATAACATACCAAGAAATTTAGTAATTAGCACTAAATATAGCAATAAAACCTCTAACATGAATATTGAAACAGGATGCATCCCTATCGCTTAGAAAACAAACCATCATGATGCCATTACATAAGGGAGGACAATCCACTGACCTTTGTAATTACAGACTAATCAATCTTACTAGCCTTGTTTTCTAACCCATCAAATGCATCATTTTTGACCTCTTGTATATACATACCGAAATCTCTCAGCATTGGATCCACATAATTTCGTAATGAAAGTAAGTCATGTCTTCTTAACTTTGAAAACTTCTTCAAAATGGTAACTCAAGCAGTTAATGAGATTTGTGTAGTGAACATGGCATACTTTGACCACTCCAAGATATTCAATACTATCCTCCCTATAAGGACTACTGAAACTGGTGAACCTATTTAATCCATATATAATACAGACCTCATTTTTTAACAGAACATATAATTAGACTTTGAAAATAATGCCACAAGGAGTTCCTCAAGGCTTAGTGCCATTTTTTCCTACATTTGATATTTTTGTTTATGATCTCCAAGCCAATATGTTAGGTCTCTGGTTAAAAGAATTTGGCGGCTAAACTAGGGGTTATCTGAGTACCCACCAATGAGAAAGTGCTTCAGGATGGAATGGAGTATGCAAACTGGTGCAAAGATAATGGCTTTAAACCAAATGCCAAAAATGCAGTGCAATCCACTTTGATAAAATAAATGATTTTTTTATCGTACGACAGGTGACACGCCCTTAAGACCAATACTGATATTGAGATCTAGGTGCCCTTCTGGATGACTATCTATCCTTTGACCAGAAGTTCTCCACCATAATTAGAAAACCTATGTGGCTTAATAACCAAGGACATCTCATTCAGAACCAGAAAAGTCTTGCTTCCACTTTACTCATTTCTTACCTGTTCCATTACGAAATACAATACCTCCTTTTGTACATACATTTTGAAATATATCACTTAACTGCAGAGACCTTATGTCACAGGCTTCCAGTCCCTTAGTTATCCAGACCAACTGACCACTCTCTTTATGTATTCTATTTCCTACAGACCCACTGGCTGTGATCTACATTTGTCCTTTTGGGAAATGAGGCACACCACCCTCCTAGACCTTACTATGTTTTCACAGAACTAAAGGTCCCGCACACACACATAAAAAGGGCCTTAATTTCAATCAATAAATTTATAGTATGTGTAACAGGCTCTTACTGCAGCATAGTCATAACCTACGGAATAACTATCCTTGCATATTAAGCAAATTAGTACCCTAGCTACAATTCCTGACCAAGCTAGACATCCGGATGGGCACACTCAAACTTTCTCCTGGATCTATCCCTTATGACCCTCCTTCAGGCAAAAGGCAAGTCTTGATTGCAGGAATTCTGGGCTAGGTTGTAAATGGTTTAACTGCCTTGGAAACCAAAATCAGACTACGCAAATTTCTTCAATTACACTTGGTAAGTGGAGTGCTCCTTGCATTGAGAAAAATCGTACTATGCCCCCCTTGGGGTCCACATGATTTAATGACCCAGGGCCGTTACGGGACATGACCACCTAATAAAAGTCTCTTTTATATTGCTGGTAGTTTTTCTGCCATGGTTCACCTTTTACATTACTACTAAGCAACTGATGAACTGAAAGCAGCCTCATGGAATGATAACAAAAAAAATCTTAAATCAGCATCATTTAGCTGCAATGTGATACACAGAGCACCAATCTCATCTGCCAACACAGTAAACAGACACAAACTGAGAATTAAACTCTGAAACACTAAACTGCATGTAACCTAAAAGGAACCCATATCTCAAACAGCACGTCAACACACGCACATTCACAGTAAGTAGTACAGCAACTCCAATAAACAGCAAAGTCACATTTATCATTACAACAACCACATTTAATAAGCAAAAAATAAAGTAATAGCAACCAGCTTCAAAACCTACACGGGGTGTTATCAAGATTTCAAAACATAGCCTTGCAATACCTACACTATTAAATATGCAATCAGTCTAGTCACGTCAGGAAAAAGGTTGCAATACTATTTTTTTTTTCATGATACTCAGTATTGCCTTTTGAATTGAATACTTTGTGAATGTTATTTATGCTGGCATATTAAAACAATATATATTCTAGACTATTTTTACTATACACAGAATTTAAGAAAATTACATTTGAGGATGCAGACTAGAAACAAAGTTATGCTAAGGAAAACAAAAGTTATGTACTTACAAACAGATCTGCAAGAAAAAAAATAATTTTCTGTAACTTTTAGGATGAATTCATTGATGAGAGGGGGAAGGGTTCCAGAGAGCCTGGGAAAGTTGTTTCTGCCGTCTGGTTCTAAAGCATCCATCATCAGTTCTAAACAGCATCATCAATGGACCACTTTCTTATATCTCATTGTTGTTTACAAGTACAGATGGGTTTCAGGGAATACACAGAAGTGATGCAGTGTAATATCTAGATAACATATCACTTATCAAGCCCTATTCTACATGCCTTCAGAATGGAATGGAGGAACAGTATCTCTGGACTGCTGCTGTCTGCTCTTGGGCTGATTACAGCCTCCTTTCACGTGCCAAGAACCACAATCCCAGTGTCCATACTGACAGGACAGTCACCCATCATTTTCCTTGTTGTGGTTGCTGTGCACCACTCCAACACCACATGCAGGGCTGGCTCCTCTGTAACCACATGCCGTGCCATCTCCTTCATAACTACTCCAGAGCCACATGCAGGGCTGTCTCCTCTGTAACCACTCCAGAATCTCAAGCTGGCTCCTCTGTAATCTCTGAAAAGTACACTATGGTGAAATTTCACAACACCTACAGTAGTGAGAGGTATGCACTGCCCCCTCCTATGCTCAGTGTACTGGTCAATATATTGGCCACATGGGAGATGCACTGAGAAGAGAGACTTTATGAATACTGCCTTGATGTCCTTAGCATAATCAGAAAGACGCATGCAAGTGGGACAGCTTAATGAAACACCAGATCCTTCTTCTCTGGCAGCACCGTCTGACATATAAACAAGTCAGACTGTAAAGTTACTGAGTAGTGGCCTGGGCCATTACTCTTCAATACACCAACTGTAATGCCTCTACCACATGCTGCACATTATAAACATATCTCTCTGAAAATGGACTATGCGTGTGGGATAGTTCAATGCCTGCAGTGAGGTGGTGGTGGAGGTGAACACTGTTTTCCAAATTTGTCAGTCACTCTGGATTCCATATCTGTTGGGACAGACAGCATGGCGAGCAGCAAGAGCCATGTGTAGGGTTGCTACAGAAACTTTGCATCTGGTTCAGAACTCTCTACCCAATCTGAACACTGCATTGTGAGCTAAAGACCTGTTCAGCCTTCTTGGACAAAAATGCTATACATCCAATTTCTCTTATGCTGTTTCTGTAATATATTTCAGTATTTCTACTACAATGGATGCCAAACAGTGGCATTCAGGCCTGCTCTTATCCTTTCTGAAGAGCTGAAACAGGTTTGGAAGGGCAGAACTTTCTGCTGCCTCATATGCTGGCATTCTCCAAACATGAAGTCCGCTGAAGGAAGAGGGAGAGCTGAACTAGTCATTTTCATCAACGTACTTGGCTGGGGGGGGGGGGGTCACGGTCTTCTATCTTTACTATAAAACTTTCATGGGTTTCTTTAGAGAGGAGTACAAAGAAAAGTCTGGAAGACTAATTCTTCTCCCTCAGACAGAAGACTTCTTGGCCTTCTCCTTACTTAACAGTACCTCAAGGCTAGAAGACTCTGACATGCTAACCTGAGCTAACAGTAAGCCTATGGCTCTCGAGATAAGTGGCCAGGGAAGACAACCAGCTTCCAAGAGTATTAGGAACATATGCTGCAGGATGTATGATCATGGGAAGCAGAGAGACAAAGAGAGACACTGTTCATGATGATCCGTATGGGAAATCTGCCTCTACACTGCTATTTTCCCTTCTTGGTTGACATGAAGGTAAACAAAAAGAACAGCATTCTTGTGAATGCCCCAATTTTCAGAAGTTCGAGTTTGGCCTTTTGGAGAAGGTCTCCCTTAATCCGAGAAGTGGTGTTTGGGAGTCCACCCTGGAATACTGAGAGTTTGTTTGCCTACTCAGACTGAACGCAACAAAATACCCAGAGCTAAATGCTAATGTTAGCTTTGCCTCTATCTTGAAGTTGCATTCAGCAAAATTATGATTTTTAATGAACTTTTTAGGTAACTTTTATATTTTAACATTAAGTTGTATTACTTACTAATTTTATTATAAACTTGTTTACATTAACTTTGCTTTAAACTATTTAGGTTTGAGTACATTTTTCATGCATCTTATATGAACTTTAAAAAACTTCACATCAATGACTTTTTACTTGGTGTTTTTGGTTATTGTTACTTATCACTACAACTGAATGCATCTAATCACGTGACTCAAACCAATCTATTTAAATGCATTAGGCATGCTTGCTCTGTTTGGTTCTGATGTCTATGGTGTGACGAAATTGCCTACCATGTTGGTGCTAAACCAGCATTTTTAGTTTAGTTTCATACATTATACATATAATTAACAATCATTCACGTCTACATTGAATAAAACTGATCAAATCCTGCCTTCCTTTTAACTTCACTGCTAAACATTTTTCTGCTTCTACACACAAATGCCATTTCTATATAATTCGATCATTCCCATTTTTAAAGAGCTCACCTCCAATTCTTTTAATTCCTTTATAATATCCAAAATACCAGTAACAGCTGATTTATATACTGATTTCCATTTTCTAGCAACTGCTATTCTGGCAGCCAACAGCATTAAAACTTTGCAAAGCCTTACTATGTCTAGGTATTGCGATCCTGTAACCTATCTCGAAAGTTACAATCATTTGCTCTTCCAATATTTCTAATAAAATTCTGCAAGACACTTTTATAATCTGGAAACTCACTGCAGTCCATAAATACATATTCCCCCCATCACACTTACTGCCTTTCCATTCTCTCTTCCCAATCGTTTCTAACCTCTTTTGAATGATTCTTGTAGTTATCATGTAAATTTTTATATTCACAACTAATTATCCCTTTTTAAAAACTTTTAACAGCAAAGTACAGTTTTGTAAGTAAACTTACTGTAACAGTAGATGTCTGAATGATCATTGTTGCAGTAGCCTTAGATATGTGGGTTATATCCTACCAACAACATAACAGCCAGCCAGTTTCTAAAGCTTCACGGTACCTTCCACACATCCAGTTAACCACTAAAAAGACAGGTTTGGGAGCCAAGCCCTTCAGGGCTTTCATGGCAGGGGGGGGGGGGGGGGGGGGGTCTGAGTCCTAAAAGGGAAATGCTAGGAACAAAAAAAAAAAAAAAAAAAAAGTAAATGATCACACGCAGTCATAAATAAAAACACCAAAAACCAAGAGGGGTGGAGAGAGGGAGTAGCTACTGCTGCAGTGATCATTCGAACATCTACAAGTTTACTTACACAGCTGTACTATGCTACATATGTAGATTACTACCCTAGCTTACTATATTTGGAATGTGGAAGGAGAAGGGTTCAGGAGCCCCTGGAAAATGGTCCTAGCAAAGCTGATCAAGATCTAGAGAAAGAATCAAGCTTATAGTGCATTGTAAAAGTCTGTACAGAGAATCCAAGTTGCTGCTTCTAGAATACTTCTAGAATCCAACCCTTTCCAAAAAGTCAAAGCCAAAGCACTGGTAGAGTGGGCCTTGACCTTGCCTGGAATAGTTTTGCTGTGTTGAGTATAACTAAAACAGCCTTAAGCAACAATTTGGAAAAAGTCTGTTTTGACAAAGCCTGTCCCTTCTTACCCTTCAAGAAATTAATTAACGAAGAACTGAAAGACTTTGTTCCATCAAGATGGTACCAGAGTTGTCTGTGGACATTCCAGTTATAGATTATCCTTTCTCCCTCATTTTTAGGTTCACAAAAGAAAGCACGGAGATGGATTGTTTGGAGTAATGTAAACATGGATACCACTTTAGACGTAAAAGAATGATTAGTTTTCAAGAAAACCTTGTCTCTGAGGAAAATGAGATCAGGTTCAATCACCAAAAGAGTTTGCAACTCAGACAACCTTCTTGAAGTATTCAGAGCAATCAGTAAAATTGTCTTCCATGTTAAGAACCTCAAGTCAGCCAGGTTAACTACTTCTAATGGAGCAAGCGTTTGCTTCTCTAACACAGATATTAAGGTGCCAAGGACAGACCACCATTTTTCTTGGAGGCCTCTTATGCAAAACTACTTTCAAATATATTTTTATATGAGAATGCACTGAAAGAAGATCCATTGGCAGACCTACTGAAATGGCCAATAAACGAACCTTCATGGTGGAAGTAAGGAAGGCCACAGGACAGTAGCTCACAAATACTGCAAAACCAGAGAAAAACTATCCCTAAATGGGTGCTGGTTATGCTGCTGACACCAACTACAAAACCTTTTCCATCTGCTAATAAATGATTTTCTAGTAGCAGACTTTATTGGGTCTATATCAGAACATCGAATGATTAAAATCGCAAACACTCTAAAGAGCGAAAATGCTGGACCTCAAACTCATTATTGTGGGGGGGCTGCGCTCACCACACCCCCTGCTAAATATATATTTCAATTCTGAGATCGCACTACAGTGAGGAAAGGGCAAATATTCCAATGTTCACTGTACTGCGATCTGGAGAAAAAAAAAAAAAAAGAGTACTTCCATGGTCCTGCATTTTTGCTCTTTAGAGCGTGCGTAATTTTAATAATTTGATGTTCTGATAAAGACCCGACTTTCTTCCCTCCATTAGTACCTGCTGCACATCCCCAGTAAATGGCTGCCTAAAGGGAATTAAGGCCTACCATCCAGGTAGTCAAATGAAGTTGATGGAGATCAGGGTGTATCAAACATCACTTTTCTTGTGCAAGTAAAGCCGGTGTGTGAAGAAGCTTGTGGTGATTGCCCATGGCCATTTCAGAAAGGAGAGAGAACCACTACTGCCTGGGTCACAAGGGAGTCACCACAATGATCTTGGGGATTCCTTCTGAATCTTCATAAGTACCCTGGATATCGGCAGAAAAGCATACAGGAACATTTCTGTTCAAGGAAAAGAAAAGGCATATGTCTTCCAGTCTTTCTTGCATGGAGTCCTAGAGCAGAATATTGCCAGCTGATTGTTCAGACAGGAGACAAATAATTCTACCTGACAAGTTCTCCAAAGATGTGTCAAATCTTGGAAGACTGTGATCTAGTTTCCACTCATAAGAGTCTGTCACACAATTTTGCTCTGATGGAAAGTAGGATGCCTGTAGAGTGATATTAAGTCATGACGCTATATACAAAATATATGCCTAATCTGCAAAGGGGTTATGACCTGGTACACCCCTTCCTATTGATGTACCACATGACTGTGGCATTGCTGTAACAATTTTTCAGAAAGTTGAATGTCTTGATCAGGGCAATCATCTCTTTTATATTTGCATCTGTCCTTGGTGTGCCACACACCTTGCACTTTTATATCACCTGAAACTGCTCCTCAAGCAAAGTCCAAGATGTCTCTGGTGACTGACTGCTTTGGAACAGGGTGGGAGAAAGGGAGACCAGGATTTAGAGATATTTCCTGGTTCCACTAAGTGATTTATCTTCTGACAAACCTTAGCTCTGGGATATGAAAAGGCAAAAATATGTTAGTGCTGCGACCAGAGAGACTTCAGATACCATTGTATGTTTCTCATGTGGAGTCTTACCAGGGGTATCGTGAATCAGATGCCAAAAGACCGAAAATATAATCATAAATTTAGGCAAGATCCAGAACTGGTCCCCAAGCATTTTCCTTTTTTCTGGCACAAAAAGCATCCATGAATAAAAACCCTTCCCACCTGGGAAGAAGGAACTGGTTTTATCATTCCATGCAACAGCATGTGATGAAGGGCAGGTGGAAATAAAACAGTCTGGTGGATCTGTGGTTAGTTTTCTTGTCATAGCACCCCCCCCCCCTCAAGTTTGGCATCAATCCTTTCTGTTGCTAAGGTATTGTGCTAAGAATTTCTGCACTCTGGAGTTCAAGAAATACTTGTTTAGCAGTAACCTTTCCAAACTCATGCATACTATTCAAATACTCCCTTATTTTTCCTTTAGCACTCAGCACCAACTGTTCCATTCTGTGAGCTTACTCTTCTTGCAACAATTCCTTTGGCTAACCCCAGTCTCATATCTTTCTCCATGATTTCTACCCTATTTTTAAACTCCATTTTTAAATTTTATCCCACTCCCTAGCTAGCCTGTTTGAATAAATGTTTACCTTCCTCAATAACTCTTGAATGATTTCCACTACCCGTTCCTTAAATTACTATTTTTTAATAAAGTAGGAAAGTGTCACGGTCTCAATTTTAGTTAATTGTCCAGCTTCTATATTTTCTTTACTAATGCTGGTTGAGAAATGGTTAGTCAGTTAGTACTGTCTCATTTCCCCATCCCGTTAAATGTACTTAGTCATGGTTATGAAACAAACACTGCTGAAAAGTGATGAAACAGACACTGGTGGCCATGATCTTCCAGAATTGATAATGTGATCAAATCTAGCAGTGTTCGATAGCCATTTGCTAACATTACTGTACCAGGGAATGTCTCTGCTCACAGAGTTGTTTGCTAACATTACTGTACCAGGGAATGTCTCTGCTCACAGAGTTGTTTGCTAACATTACTGTACCAGGGAATGTCTCTGCTCACAGAGTTGTTTGCTAACATTACGGTAACAGGGAATGTCTCTGCTCACAGAGGTGTTTGCTAACATTACTGTACCAGGGAATGTCTCTGCTCACAGAGTTGTTTGCTAACATTACGGTAACAGGGAATGTCTCTGCTCACAGAGGTGTTTGCTAACATTACTGTACCAGGGAATGTCTCTGCTCACAGAGTTGTTTGCTAACATTACTGTACCAGGGAATGTCTCTGCTCACAGAGTTGTTTGCTAACATTACTGTACCAGGGAATGTCTCTGCTCACAGAGTTGTTTGCTAACATTACTGTACCAGGGAATGTCGCTGCTCACAGAGTTGTTTGCTAACATTACTGTACCAGGGAATGTCTCTGCTCACAGAGGTGTTTGATAACATTATGGTAACAGGGAATGTCTCTGCTCACAGAGGTGTTTGATAACATTACGGTAACAGGGAATGTCTCTGCTCACAGAGTTGTTTGCTAACATTACTGTACCAGGGAATGTCTCTGCTCACAGAGTTGTTTGCTAACATTACTGTACGAGGGAATGTCTAATGTCTCTGCTCACAGAGTTGTTTGCTAACATTACTGTACCAGGGAATGTCTCTGCTCACAGAGGTGTTTGCTGACATTACTGTACCAGGGAATGTCTCTGCTCACAGAGGTGTTTGCTAACATTACTGTACCAGGGAATGTCTCTGCTCACAGAGGTGTTTGATAACATTATGGTAACAGGGAATGTCTCTGCTCACAGAGTACCCTGTTCTTTTGTTTAAGCGTATCTGTCTGTTAACCAGGTAAAAGAAATGTCCCAATGTCAGCTACTTTAGGCCATCTGTGCCACGAGGACAAGGCTAAATGCAATCAACACACTTTTATAGATTAGCCAATTAACCAGAATGCTTCTGGTATATATTATTATTTAATGTCACTTTTCAAGGAAGCTTGATCATCAAGCCTGTTATGTGGTACAAGCTCAAAGCAACACTTTCGTCTTTCTGTCTCAAGGAAATACATTGTCAGAGTTAGTTCACAGCATGTACGGAGTGTGTAGTGCGTTTTCTTCCCCTATGTAAAATATTTCAGGAGTGTGTAGTGCGTTTTCTTCCCCTATGTAAAATATTTCAGCCTGTTTAATGGAATGGACTCAAGGTGGTGGTTCACTAAGAAGTCTCTGCAGTGTACTATATACATTTTAAGTACAAAAGAAACCCGACGCAGATGGAGACAGCAGACTCCACAGATATAGTAACCACAGGTCAAGACAGAACCAAGCACTCTTGGGGCTAGGAGAAACTTAACCTATTAACTAGAGATAGTCATTAACAAATATGCTGTGGTCCACTGCAATGTTCTTTTTTGCACTGATATCACAGTACAGGCAAAGAGAAAAAATAGAGGGGTCCTAAATGAAAGACAAGCACAGGTAGAGTTTTCAGTAGAATATATAACAAAAATATGACATTAAAAAAGGAATAATTAGTAGAGCATATAAAATATTGCATGACAACTATAAGAATCAATCAGAGGAGGTTAGAAAGGATTGGGAAGAGAGACTGAATAAACAATTCACAAAGAAACAATGTATCCCAAATATGCAACACAAAAGAGACGTTTGCTTGGAAATGTTTACATAGATATTTTTATTCCCCAAGTAGACACCAGAGAATTTTTCCTCAGGTAGACAGCAAATGTTGGAGGTGTGAAGGGGAAGAAAGAGGTAATTGGGAACATATTTTCTGGGAGTACAGTGAGTTGACGGACTTTAAGGATTCCCTGTGGGATGCACTGTCGGAGATACTGGGTGGGCAGATTGGTGTGATGAGGGAGAAGATTTTTCTAACCTATGATACAGAAGATATGGTAAGGCCTTGCTGTCTCTAATTATGGTGGTTTCTAGAAAAAAGCAATTAACAGAAAATGGGAATCAAACTCTAAACAAACTATATTAGTAGTAGTGAATATTGTGAAAGAGATAATACAAACTGAAACTGAGATCTTTAGAAAAAGGTAGGAGCAAATTACATAGGAAAAAATGGGAACTGTGGAAACAGTACATACAGGGGAGGAATGAGGTTTAAAAAAGGCAGGCTTAACTGAAATCGATTGGGTAGATTATAAGTGATGTATAATGTTTGCAACTGGAATTGTGTCAGTATAGTTTGTAATGTAAAATGCTTCCAACTAGGACTACTGGTGTGGTTTGTCTTCATTTAAATAAATGGAGGATTGCTTCTGACGTAAGTGATGGTTTAATAAAGATGTTTCTTGTTTTACAAAAAGAGGCAGGAATTGAATAATTGATGTAATATTACTTAGGTTACATTATATACAGCAATATATGGGCTGCATAACATTAGTTAAATTTTAACTTAATACAGTTTGATTACTTGTATATAACTGCAAATATGCCTATGTCACAAGTGATAATTCAACAGAGGTGTTTAAAAAACAATTATCCTACCCTTGATACTTGGCAGTAATGGCAGTAGCTGGTCAGATCTTGCCACAGTAGAAGCCATCCAGGCATGCCCTAGTCTTGCAACCAGAAATGAGAATTATGGATTTACTATTCTCCAAAGTTTCTTACACTAGCCAAGGACCACAGGGTTAACTATTTAATGGAATGGACTCATACAGTGGGGACTCGCTGAAAAAAGTCACTGAAGTGTGACATATCCAAATTGGTTAACTTTAAGAATGATGTAGGCATTAGGGCTACTCAGCAGATAAAGCTTTCCCAGGCTCCCAGGAACCCTTCCTATCATGCATCACTTAACTATCACTCTCCTCTTATTCGGTTGCAGCACACAGCAAAAGGAATAAGGAAAACCCAATGAAAAAAAGGCAGCAGCACTCGAGAAGACTGTACCTAAGTCAGGAAATGGAGGAAGGGTACATTAGAGATTGTAAGTACATAACATCTGATTTTTTTCTCCAGGAGGTTCATATTTTACACACTTCAGAACAGAGTACTTAGCAAATCCTTGTGGGTGGCCACAATCATGGGAACAAACCACAGATGACAGCAGCCTCGAAAGAAGATTTTGACTAGGAAATAATGTACAAATTACAATTTCCTCACAAAAGGTGTTCAAAGATGACCAGGATGCAACAGCATAAATGTCATGAGCATACATCATCAATGGTGCCATTATGGAAAATATCCAGTAGAACTTTTATTCTTCCAAAGGAATTAGTTCTGGCAATTACAGGAAGAGGTTTTCAATATTTACTAAGACACAATTCAGTGCAATCAGCAAACCATCTGAAATGTTAAAATAGGCAGACTTGAGAGAAAATAACTGAGTGCAACTATCTTCTTGGCAGAAGTAACAGCTATTAGGAACAGAGAACTTTCCAGAAAGAAACTTCAAGTCTGCAGACCCAGCAAGTTCAAAAAGAGAACAGTTGGCATTTTAGGTATGGAAGTGTTCCAAATAGGGCTAGGACTCTGGCAAGTCAAGGAAGTGAAATACAGACACGAAGGAAAATTAACTCTTTTGTAACTCCAAGTCCTACTAATGGTAGTCGCAACAATCTGAAAACTCAAGTGTGATTTAGCTACAACTACAGCAAATTAAATTTCTAAACCGGTTGTTACCACTATGAAACTTTACATGGATGGGGACTATTACCTCCCCCGAACACTTCTGCCAATACAGGGGGGGGGGTATGCTATCTACACTCTGCTAAAATTGCTACACCTCAAAGTAGGGAAAATACACCAAACACAATTTCAGAATCAGTACATATTCCCCCAACTCCTATTTGTATTTAAACTCCTACTGTTCCAAGGAATGCAATTATGGTCACTGGACTTTCAAAGGGTCCCACAAACTAAACCTTAACAGAACAGTAACTGAGTAGTGAGTGAGAGAGTTGAGACAAAATAAAATTAAAGGAGTGGTAGCTGTAAAGGAGTTCATGTCTATTAATCATGCAAACAAAAATAGCAAGTCCATTTGTTTCCAGTAAGATTTTTGAGAAAACTGCCTCAGAGGAAGAAATTTCAAAAACATTCAGGATCTTTAACTATCAATGGAACTGTAAGGAAGTGAAGGCCCAGATGACATTTGCCTAAAGGATAAGACAGAAAATTCTTGAAAGGCTACACAGACAGGATTCATGTCTGAAAAATAAAAGTTAACAGAAGAGGGAACTATGAATATCTAGCACAGAAGGCAATATGGTCTTAACTTGAGAAGTTTGGTTTCTTGGATGAATCTTTCTAAAAGAATACATAAGACAAGGTGTAAAGGAGTCAATTTGGGCTACTTGTGTGCTGGGACTTTCATGTCTGACCCCAACCACACTGAAGAGATGAGGGAAAAGAAAATGGACATTTGGTATCTGTTGGGAGACAAAGATGTGTCACATTAGAGGGGCCCCAGAAGTGAAAAATACTTTGTCACAGGTGAATTCAGTGACCAGGTGTGAGGCAACAGTAGCAGATTCTGTCAAACACAGACCTGGCCTTCTTGTGATGTACATCTGTAGTTTTAAAAAAGCAGTGTAAGTTAATACTCCCATGGTCTCAATATATCCCAAAGAGACATTAAGAAAGTATACCTTTCTGTTTGCTGCTATACCTTATAGCAGCCATGTTGGCCAACTAAATGGAAACTACCTCAAGCAATAAG
>NC_056741.1:1592788685-1592791464 GCF_019279795.1 Protopterus annectens
AAACCAACAGGGTGGTCAACCTATACATAGTTCAACTCAAGGAAATGACTATGACAACCAGAATCTAGGTGCTATCCCTAAGAGACCTTTTGCTAACAACCATAACCACAACAACCAACAAAATTTACATCAACAACCACAAAAAAACCAATATGGCCTATACAACAAACCGAAGAGATAGAGCAAGTATTGAAAAAACCTGAAGTTATATATAACAATACAGGAGACTTTGTGGTGTATAACTTTTCATGTATTGACATTGAACCTACTCTTGTTGACCTTTTCGCCAGAGGACAAACTTTTGTACCTGGCAATCATATGGACTTAGCACAAAGAATTAAGGATATAAAACTATTTGTAAGAAAGCTTAACCTCAGTATCCTCTTAGGGGATTCACCAGCACTTAGTCAGCCACTTAAAGTAGTCAGTGATTATAACCCTACTTTACACCCTACTTTGTCCATATTCGAACAAGTTATGGAACTTGACTTACGTAGCATTAAAGACAGTTCACATAACAAAATTTACCAAAATTACAAGAAAAGAAGAACTCTTAGTAAGGAAGAAAATGCAGCTCTATCTACCTTTAAAACATTGAATATTAGGGCTATTAAGCCAGATAAAGGTGGGAGACTTACCTTATTTGACAATTTCGATTATGTTGACAGAGTAGAAAAACTACTGGCCAATGATACATACAAAGAAGTATCTATAAATGAACTAAATACTGCATACAGGTTGATTAAAGGCTATTACAGTGATTTATTTATGGATGGATATATTGACATAAATAGTTACCAATATATTACTACTAACTGGCCAAAGATTCCCATTAGGTTTGCAACTCCAAAAATACATAAAAACATTTCAGACCCCCCACTTAGACCATTAATAGACGGAAGGGACTCTATTACCTATGCTTCAGCTAAATTAGTTGACAATATTTTGAAAAAATATCTGGTGACCGAAGTTCAAATATGTAAAGACTCATGGTCCTTCTTGAAGAACCTTGACAATACCATATATAGAGAAGATCTAAACTTCGTCACTATTGATGTGATCGACTTATACACGTCAATCCCTCATTTAGAAGCAATAGAGTGGGTTAACTTATTTTTGATCAAGAAAGGGGCTCAAGCAAATGAAATATTTACTGTAACAACTTTACTGGACATCATTTTGACAAACAATTTTTTTTTACTTTTAACAATAAGTTGTATTTACAGAAATGTGGGGTTGCTATGGGTTCACCTGTTGGGGCCAGTCTAGCGAACACTGTCATGGCATATTGGGAACAACAATACATCCTAAATAACACTGAATGGTTGCCTTTTATCAAGTATTACACCCGCTTCCTGGACGACATCTTCATTTTATTTAATGGAGATAAGAAAAAAGCAGACAACCTGTTAAAATTTTTAAATAACACTACTGATTTTTTTAAATTCACATCCAATTTCCAACAACAAGCTATTGACTACTTGGATGTAAATTTGGCTAAGGATTATATTAATAACCTATTCTTTTCTAAAATACATAGAAAAGAAACATTTTGCAACTCCTATTTGCATTTTAGTAGCCTTCACCCTACCTCACAGAAGAAGGCTATAGTTAAAGGTCAATTAATACGGGCTGCTCGTATGACCACCCGTATTGTAGACTTTGAATTTGAATGTGAATTACTTATGAGTTTTTTTAGTGAGAGAGGTTATCCTCTTGACTTCTTAGAAGAGATAGTCCAGGAAGTTAGACACAAAAGAACTAGTGGTATTATTCTTCCAATCCTCAACCAACAGGCTGACAACAATATACCTTTAGACCATGTAGAAAATCAGGAGGGTCTATTAGAGGAAATAGTCAACTTCGACGGAAGAATAGAACCTATTAATGATTTTAGATTTAGTTTTATAACAACTTACAATATGGACAGTGATATTATTAAGAAACTGTTATTTAAAAATTGGACGTTGATTCAACAAGACAGGAGCATTTCTAGTAAACTTGTTGAATACCCTAAAATTGTATATAGAAGAGGTTATAATTTGAAAAATATTTTGGAAAGTAACACTATTCATAACTTTTCTAGAATGAAAGGCATGAAAATTTGTGAAAATTGCAGTATGTGTAAGCATATGTGTAGTGGAGAATTTATAACTATCAATAACAAAAAATATGAAATCAGACATAAACTGAGCTGTTATTCTAAACTCATAGTGTATGTAGCTTCGTGTACACTACGTTCAGCTTTCTATATAGGAAAGACTGAAAGACAGCTCAAAGAAAGAGTTTATGAACACACATATGCTATACAAAATAAAAAAGTTGAAAATGCTCTGTTTAAACACATCTCAAGTAATATAGGCCATAGTTTTAAGTTTATGGCACTGGACCAGATCCAGACAAATTTGAGAGGTGGCCCATACAACTTACTTCTAGAGGAGCGAGAATTAACTTGGCAATGGTGTACTAACGCTTTCGTTTACCCGGGTTTAAACGACCATTGCAATATTAGTTGCTTACTAAAATTAAGGAGTCTGAACAGGTAACAAAAACAAAAATAAAAATGAAACCAATACAAATAGAGCTACCCTTTAGACTTACATCTTAAATTGTCCAATATATCTAATGTTATAAAAGCTCCTTTTATTGGTAAATGAACATTATATAATATATTAATATATTTATTTACATATGTATTCTATGTTGTTGGCTCTTTTATTAATTAATTTTTTATGGGTTTTCAAAAAAAAATTTTTTGGGGCTTTTAGTTTTTTTTTCC
>NC_056741.1:1592791964-1592954464 GCF_019279795.1 Protopterus annectens
CTGTATTTTTTGAAAAAAAAAAGAGAGCAGATAAAGGTACTTAAATTCTCTTATTCGTCCAGTTAAATACAGCAAGTCCTTAGCCGTCCAAAGCTGAGGTTTTAAGCAGAAAATATTTCACGCTGTACCACTTAAATAGGCAAGGACAGGAAATCAAAGAATGTGACTACCCCACACCTGTAATTACTATAGCAATAACCCGCCTGGGTGTAATGCTGATTTACCCACGGTTGGCGTGGTTTGGTCCCGAGGCGCCCGAGGACCAAAACAAAGCCAACCATGGGTAAATCAACATTACCCACACCCAGAAGTGGTTATTGTATATAATGACATTATTTAAGAAAAATAATTACTTTTCTTAAATAATGGCATTGTATAATGCCTCTTACTGCCCTTCCGCAGCTGTCTGGTATTCTCGGCGGTTCTGATGTACTGCGCGCTGAGTACATCAGAGTTGAGCAAAAAGCAACCGAAGTAAGATCTCCGTTGCTTTTTTGTTCGCTATGTTAAATGGGTTTAACATAGCGAGATGCTTTAAAATAAGCAACGGAGATCTCCGTTGCTTATTGTAAAGCTGTTTCGCTATGTTAAACCCATTTAACATAGCGAAACAGTAAAAAGCAATGGAGATCTTGCGATCTCCGTTGCTTTTTTTTTTAAAAAAAACTGTCTCGCTATGTTAAATGGGTTTAACATAGCGAGACAGCTTTAAAATAAGCAATGGATATCTCCGTTGCTTATTTTAAAGCTGTATCGCTATGTTAAACCCATTTAATATAGCGAGACAGTTCAAAAAAAAGCAGCGAGATTGCAAGATCTCCGTTGCTTTTACATTGTGTCGCTATGTTAAAGGAGTTTAACATAGCGAGACAGCTTTAAAAAAAGCAACGGAGATCTCTGTTGCTTTTTTTAAACATGTCGCTATGTTAAACTCTTAACATAGCGAGACAGTGTTTTATACTAACGGAAAAAGTCCGGGCGACCGGACCTTTTTCCGTTAGTATATTGAGGGATTTACAACGGGCACGCTGGTTGGGCTGGCCAATTAGGGAGCATGTTTTAGGGGAGGAATTGTATAATAGCAAATAACAAAGTTCAGCAAACACTGACTAACTTCCAGTTCAGTTAATATTCCTTCCACACAGTTAAAATCAATTTAAACACTGTATTTTTTGAAAAAAAAGAGCAGATAAAGGTACTTAAATTCTCTTATACGTCACTACAGGAGTACGCATTTACACGACACGCTATACACACTACTGTGGGGTCTCTTTCCACAGGTATATTTGTAGGGTGGTGACATCATCAGACATGACAAAGATTAGTATACCACTTTTAAGGTGTCTGACTACCCTCCAAAAAGGTTGCTCCTCTCTAAGGAGATGACACACACACACACACACACACACACACACACACACACACCTGCCAAGTGCAGGATTTTACTACAGGAGTACGCATTTACACGACGCGCTATACACATTACTGTGAGTTTTCTTTTCCACAGGTATACTTGTAGAATGGTGACATCATCAGACTAGACAAAGTGGGTTACATTAGGTGACAATGGGTGGGCTACATAGAAGGAATGTCTGAACACTTTGGCCATGTGATCATCAAAGGGGAGTTCACTATCTAACTGTATCCCCAGGGCCTTCATGACTTTCTCCATACATACTGGTGTACCACCTATGTGGTGATTTGTTTGCACTTTGTTTTAGCAAAACGGGATGACTATGCATTCTTTGTCATTCTTGTTGGGGCATTGTTTTGACACCAGGTATCTGTGTCTGTAAGCCCCTTCTGGAGGATGTGTGTGTCAACCTTAGAATCTATTATGAACCGCAGTTAGCAGTCATCTGCAAACCTGTTCAGCCATACTCCTCCCGTGCTTGCCTGTACCTCTGAGCAGTGTACACTGAACAGGTGGGGTCCCAGGAGCAAGACCTGTGGGATGCCATTTGTGACTGTCTGTCGGACATGGCACCCGCAACTCTGAACATGTGTGTTTGATCTGAGAGACACTAAGCCACACATCCTGTGACATACCTGTTGATGTTCAGGCTGGTAAGCGTGTCCATGATGACAGAGTGGGGAATGGTGGGTAAAGTCCTTAGTGAGGTCCAGGTGGGCTGTGTGGTCTACTTTCACATCCATCTATGTCCTTGGTGACTTTCTGAAGTATGTCAACTATGCTTAGGAGGCAGGATCTGCCTTTAACAAGGTGAACCTGTGTAGAGTCCAGTGTCTGGAGGTCCCCACTGTCTCTGTTTATGGGTTCCATGACAATTTGATCAATAGCTTTGTAGACCAGGCTGAGTAGGCATATAGGGCAATGGTTTCCAGGTTCTATTATGGCACCCCCTTTGTGGAGATGGATGGCTGTTAGTGTATGCCATTCTTTGTGTACATACCCTGTGTTACGATCAAGTCTGGGCAGTGAATGTAGGTGAGGGTGTAGTTCCTTTTGGGCCTAGTGTAAGACGCAGCCTGGGACACCATCCATTCCCATTGATGCTGTGTTCTTGGCTTTGGAGAGGGCTGTCCTTACCTGCATGTCCATAACGTCTGGGGCTCTGCATCCTTCTGTGATGGACACAGGCTCTTTTGGGGGTGATGGGGTGAGGTTTACACTGAACTTGTCCCCCAGGATGTGGCCAATGAAAGTTGGTTCAGTGTATTCCTTGCCATTTGTCAGTAGCTGACAGCATATTTGAAAGTTGACTCCTACATGTCTGGTAAAGCTACAGCATGCTTTGCGGTTGTTATTCTTATAGTCCTTGGCAATTGTCTTTTGACAGTGTCCTTGAATTATTCCATGAGCGATCATTGCTACTTCCTAATAATGATCAGTGATGCCTTTCCTTTAGTGAAGTTGGCTCTATCGGGTGTTAGTTTCCTCCTCCTGTTGTCTAGTTTATTTATGGCCAACGACCACCAGATTGTTTTCTTATTTTTGGAGGAGTGCATCTTGGTTTTATTTGTGATGTCTCGATCCATGCATCCCTGTAGATGCTCATAGGATGCACTTGTAACTGATTTGGCAGATTGTATACCATTCTCCTATAGCAAGAGGTCTTTGGAACCTTCCACTTCAGTCTTGGGATGTGTGTTTGCTTTTTTGAAAATTTCACGGTGGTTTGGTTTCATTGGCTGTTCGGGAGGTGTGATGTGGATGTCCAGTGTGATTACTTTACGATCTGATATTACCAGCGAGGGTTTTATCTCTGTTGTGGAACACTGATACCCCATGTTGGTGATGATCAGGTCCAATATGGTGTCACCTCTAGTGGCCATGGTGACCAGCTGTTCCAGGGTGTTGGAGCTTTTAAACTCTAGGAAAGATTGGGCAATGGACATTGTACACAAGTGATTCTCCCACTCAATGTTTGGGTAGTTGTAATCACCTCATATAATGTTGTTTGATAGGACCTTGATATATTCCACTGTTCTCAGGAATACTGTGCGAGGTTCCTGTGACAAGGTAGATGAACTGTAGAAGGCTACAATCTGATGAGCAGCTTTGCACAATCTTAGTTGCACTTGTATGGTCTCCAAGGCCTCATGCTGTGCCACTAACCTGGAGGTGGGGGTATCCATAGGATAAATTTGTACACCCCTTCCTTTTGTATTTCACTCATGGTTTTGGATCCAAAGGTCAGGGGATTGTGAGTGTTTTATGTGGAGCATGTCCAACAGCTCTGCATTTGACATAGCTTTGTATGTTAGGCAGTGAACACATCTGAGTAGGTGATATGCAAGGGAGTACTGATGGAGCATTTTGTGATAGTCTGTGTATGGCATGTATTTCATGCCGCTAATGCTCTTTGTGAGGTATTGCTGCAGGCTTTCCAGTTGTTGTAGTTGGCTTGTGAGGTACATAGCAAAAGTGGCGTTGTACTCTTTTATAGTTCTAGTGAGTGATGAGTAGTGGGGAACAATGTCCTCTTCTATTCTGCATGAGACACATTTTGTGATGGGGTGTGCAACATAGCAGGGTTTCCCCGACTACTGTGGGGATGCGATTATCACCGTTGTGTCCAGTGTCCACCTGTGAACCAAGGTCTCTTATCACACTTTCAGTGTTAAGTATACTATCGCCTATGTTGTCGTTCTTGGCTACAGATCCTTTAACAAAGGGGATGACAATGCACCTTTTGGCATTGAGCTAGAGCCCATGGCTTTGACAACAGCCATCTGTCTCAAGTGAGGCCCTTTTGTAGGATGTCCACATCTTTAGTGTTTACAATTATGGCTCCTAGTTTGCAGTCCTCTGGAAACTTCAGTAGCCACAGACCTTCCATGTTGAAGTTTACTTCAAGGAAATTGATACTAAACAGGACAAGACACAGGACTGGACCTTGTGGTACTGCACTCATCACTGGTCCAACTCATACTTGGAGTCTGCTACTTTCACAGTGTGTGTTCTGTCAGTAGACCTGTTGGCAGCACATCTTGTGACACAACAATTTATACCTAGTTTAGTGGGTTTACCTATATTTCCAGAGTGTGTGGTGGTGTTGTAAGCCGTGGCAGGATCAACATAGGCTGTGTGAATCACCTTACGCTTGTTGAAAGTTCTGTTGACTGCTTCAATGTCATCTATCAGGTTTAGGTGACATGATCTGCATTTTACAATCCCTACATGGTTGTGGTCCAGGGTTTGGGGATTACAAATGTAATTTTTAAATGTTGTATAATGATAAATTCCATGGCCTTGAAAAGTGTGCTTGTCAGGCTAATGGGCGATTGTTCCTGGGGTCCGTGGTGTCTCCACCCTTGTGTAGTGGGATGACCATCACTGTGCACCATTCAACAGGCACAAAGCATGAGGTGAGGCTATGACTGCACATGGTATGTCAGTGTGGTGCCTATTTGTTCTGTGGTTTGTGTGGAACACAGCCTGTGAAGTTATCTGGTCCCATGGCTGCTGTGATACTGGCTTTGGAGTGTGTTTTTTACCTGTGCAGCCGTGATGACAGCAACTTTGCAGTCTTCCATTGCCAATATCAGTTGGGTCTGTATATTTAGTGCCATTGAGCTGTAACTCAGAACAGATCTGAGTGTAGCCATGACATGGACCTGTCTGCTGGGCAGAGATCTCCTGAGTAGACAGTATGCAACAGGGTAGAGATTGGGTCACACTCAGTCTTGTTGAATGGGGCTACTGTTTGAGGCCAGTAATCCTCTTGTTAGGGTACTTCAGTGGTCTTTCTGGCTGCTGAACGTGCCTAGGCAGATTCATCGCAAGTGTGTTGTGGTACTCTCTGACAGGTCTGATGACTTACTGGGAACCTCCTTTGACCTACATGCACAGACCTTGGCGGTTTGTGTGAACACATAGCATGATTTTCTGACAAATTTATGAATGTGCTTCTGGTAGTAGAGATGTCTATCCACATTTGTCCATAGATCCCTTATTATAATCCTTCATATTTGGCATAAGTATGTGAGCACACCCAGTATGACCTTTCAGTATGTTGTTGCCTGACATTTGCTTCATTTTTTTAAGTGTGTGAGCATGCCCAGTATGACCTTTTTGTGTGATGCTGAATGAAATCCACTACATTTGTTGGTGTGTGTGAGCACGACCAGTACAGACATTTATACTATATGTGTATGGAAAATCAAGTTGTATTTTTACAGCAGGCCTCACCTTTGTGTCATAGATCAACAGGGATCATGCTGTGCCTGCAAGGCTTCCATGAGACACTTTGCATAGACTTATTAACATTTCTACATACAGGGGGGAAGCTATTCTTTGTACATTTCTACCCAGGGGCACACTTGATTGTTACTGTGGGTGTATATATGATGAGGGGTTCACCTGACACTTATACACATTTGCTATGCCTGCACTGCTATGTACGGTACACCATTTCAGTCTGTACTGTTGCCTATCATACTGGCTTGAGGCATACTACTGTACTACACTTCTTAGCGTCCAATGCCACATATATTGGATTGCAACTTCATAGCCTACACAGCCCACATCACACTGCCTGGTCTGATGTTCTCTGTCTGCATAGGCCTGTGGGGGAGGTTACCCATATGCGTCTTTAGGGGCATGTTACAGCATTTCTTTGTGTTTGCATTACTGTACAATTGTCCTGCTGTGTCTGTGCTACTGAAATGCTATCATGGCTTAGTAGTTCAGCACTGTGACTATAGTGCACTGTATCATGGGTTCGAGCCCAGTCACTACTTTTTATTTTCATGCTAGGCAGACCAGACTGCTTAAGGGACAGTAAAGCTAATATGAGCATGTTTACCTGTCTTTGCACAACTTTGCCCGACCTTGCCCAACATTGCTCAACGTTGCCCAACATTGGGCTAATTGGCACAGGCAATTTTGTTTACATATTTTAAATATTGGTAAATGCTGCTTAGCACTGCTTTATATTGCTTAAAACATGGCAATCATGCCTCCGGTGGTGCTGCAAGGCTGCCTATGTTGGATGCACATACTACACTCCCTATACATGTTTGAAAACAGGTAGTGTCAAGTTAGGCATCCCATCATTTCCAGGGTTCCTACTGAGCCAGTGTATGTGCTATGCGTTGCCTCTTTGCCAAGGCATATTGGGCATGCCTCCTTCTGCCTACTGGGGCAGGCTCAGGTTGCTCCTCCTCCGAGTCACGCTGTGCCTGTGCAGGCCTTGGCAATGGTGGGGGGCTGTTTGGCCCTGCCCCATGCTGTTCCTGATTCAGCTGTTTTCGCAGGATCATATTGTGTAGCATGGCACATACCATGACAATTTGGGTACATGTAGTTGGTGAGTACTGCAAGGCTCCAGCAGATGTGTCCAGGCACTGGAACCATGACTTGAGCATCCCAAACACATGCTCGATTACATTTCGTGTTTGTGCGTGTGCCTCATTATGGAGCTCTTGTTCAGGTGTGTGGGCATTTCTGATGGGTGTCATCAGCCACGGCTCCAGTGCTTATCCAGCATCCCCCACTAGGTGACCGTCAGAGATATCACCATTGGCAAATATCTGGTACAGCTGCGTCAGATGCCAGATATGGGAGTCGTGGTAGCTTCCAGGGCAGCCAGCACACACATTCAGTATTACGCCCTGGGCATCGCACACAACCTGGCAGTTGATGGAGTGGAAGCCCTTGCGGTTGATGTAGGCCCTACCCCGCTCACTGGCTGGTGCTCTGATGTGTATGTGCGTGCAGTCAATTGCACCCACTACCTCCGGGTATTCTGCTATTTGCTGGAAGAGACGCATATTGCTGGCCAATACCTCATGGGAATTGGGGAAATATACATGATCACCGACATGTGCTGACATGGTATTCAGGAACTGGTGCAGTACCTAGGATGCTAATGTCTGTGAAATCCCCATCATATCACCAGTTGGTCTCTGGAAGGTACCTGTTGCTAGTATTCTTAGGCCAACACATACCTTGGTTTCCACTGGGATGGGTTCCCCTCTGTTGGTTCTGTGTGTGAGGCGTGGCCTGCACAGCTCAACAATTTGCTGCAGGAGCTCTCTGTCCACTCTATAGCGCTCCACTATTTCCAGCTCATGTAGGCCCTGGTAGGTTGCCCTGGGTCTGTACACTCTCCTCAGTCTCCTCACTGTGGGTTGCTCATTCTCAATGACACCACCCTCAGCATCTTGCACATGTTTCCTTATAATAGCAATGGCAGCCCCTAACATTTTTTTGTCTCAGTTAAGCTTTTTAAGTTTTCACTTCTCTTTTTACACTGCTGTGTTGCAGTGTTTCTGAGTAGAACATGGGGGAATGTTGTTTGCAGAGTTTTAAGTGCTGGGCTGAGCTAGTGTACTGCCTGTGTAATTGGCTGATTCTGATTGATTTCACCTGGCAGCTCTGCTAGTTCTCTTTGGTCAACTTCCTACTACTAATTTTCCTTCCTTTTCCCTTTCTGTTTCCACAGGGGGCAGCGCTGCGCAAACACGAGCACACAAGCACGCACACGGCCTTACACAGGCTTAGGCAGATGCACACTGCGCACACAGGCTTAGACAGTCTTACACAGGCTTACACGGGTGCACACAGTCTTACACGGGTTTAGAGGCGCGCACACAGTGTAAGCATCTTTGCAAGAAACTTTGGTTGTAGCCACAGCTTACGCCTTCGGTTTCCGGGTTTCAGTTCAGACAACTGTAGACACGCCTCTTCCAGTCCTGAGAAACTCGCAACAAACACATGCCACTCTGCTCCAATAAGCTTACAGTCTTTGATACATACCCCCCTCATGATGTCACCTACCTACTACTCTGAAACTCCCCTAATCCTACTCTTACACTCTAGGGACACGGTTCAAATATCAGGGAAATTTGGGATTCACTGTCCTTATACTCATTTGCATAGGCTTGCCTACTAATGATTGGTTACATCTCTCACATTGAGCTTCCCCCCTTAGCAACCACTACTCAGTAGCCATGTTGTCTTCAGCCTACCACTTGCTTGCATGGCAGATGTATATTTGTAATAAGATGCCTATTTTTGGCTTTTATCTTTGTTTTGTTTTTTAGAGCGCCGCAAGTTTGCGCTATGCTTAAACATTGGGGAAAAAATTTATTAATTTTTTGCAACACATATAAATGCCAATGGCCTTATATTTGGCCATTGGCATGCTTCCTCAACTGGATGCATCCTTTATTTGGAGCTGTCATTGCTCCGTTTTGCTATTTGCAGAACGGTACTCTGTTACCAACAGAGTACATTTCTGCAAATGACACTACTCTTACTTGGACAGGTTAGCGTTTCCTGGATCGCAAATTTACCTCATTTGCATAGCTTTCAGCAGCAAATGAGGTAATTTGCATAACCTAACACTGTCCGTGCAAGAGTAGTTTTAGGAGCTCTCATGCACGCCCCTGCCGGCTGTTCCTGGATCGCTCGGCAGACATATTGGTTTCTGGTACTCAGACTCTGTGCAAGCCTACGTAAATCCGGCCCATACTTTGGATTATCACAGTATCAAAAATGTTATTGAAGAAAACGGGGCCATTGTCACAGAAAACATTTTCTGATTAATATCTTAGGTGAAGCCCCATCCTTTGTTTACAGGAAGGCCAGGAACATTAGAAGTTTTGTTGCATTTAAACCTAGCCCATATGAAAGAAACACTAAAAGATGTGAAGCTAACTGTACATTTTGTATATTTATACAGCAAGGTGATAGCTTTTACCAGTGCAGGGGATGACTGCAACACTACAAAAGTAATTACAGGGGGTGACTAACACTACACAAGTAATTTACAGGGCACAGTGCAATGAATGTGATGCATTCTATGTGGGCAAGACTGTAAATAAACTTAAGCGTAGGATTTCATGTCATCTGTCAGAAATCCACTCTGGATGTAAAAATAATGCACTAGCCAAACACCTTTCCCTTCATAAGACACACACAGGTTTTAAGTTCCAGATCCTGGATCGCACAGACATGGGTGATCTTAGAGACATCCCAAATATTCTGGATAAACATGAACTCATGTGGCAATTAAAGCTGAACTCTTTTACGAAGCCTAGACTAAACTACTACTTTTCAATTAAAAGTGCACTGGAACTTAGAAAATTGCCACATTGTTTACATGACTAATTTTATTTTATTTTACTAGATGGTTTTAAATACCATGTTAAATCAGTTTTTAAGTGTATATTTTGTTTTCCATCATCATACTTTTCTTCTTATTTTTCTTGTTTGATTTTTCCATTTTATTCAAAATGATGTGTAACAACAAAACTAATTATACAATAATATTTTTATACATAGTTTTTAGGGTTCTTGTACACAGACCTGAAGAAGTCTAGAAGGACGAAAGCGAACTTTGTTAACAACAGGTTATGAAAATAGAATATAATTTTTTCAACTGATTTTTTTACATGCAAATTGTACGTGTATATATATATATATATATATATATATATATATATATACATATATATATATATATATATATATATATATATATATATATATATATATATATATATATATATATATATATATATATATATATATATATATATATATATATATATATATATATATATATATATATATATATATATATATATATATATATATATATATATATATATATATATATTTATATATATATATATATATATATATATATATATATATATATATGAGTGCCAAATGGATTAAGGTTGATATATTTCCAGCCATGTAATATACTGTCTTGGATAAAATCACTCTTAATAATCTGGTTAAATAAGAGGTACCACATCATTATAAATTTTATTTATTTAAACTACATAAGGATTATATTATTATGACAGCTACTAAGTAGGGCAGGACTAGCTCGAATGTCACACTGATAGGGGAAGGGATGTGAATTTAACATGTGTACAAATAACACTGTTTTACAGCACAGTAAACCACTCCCTTGCCTGATAAAAAGTATATATATATATATATATATATATATATATATATATATATACACACACACACACACACACACACACACATATATATATATATATATATATATATATATATATATATATATATATGTATGTATGTATATTTAGAAAGCTTGTGAGGAAACTACTACTCCGTTATTTTTGTTTTACTTGGATCGCTTGTGTGTGTACTTAATAAAGAATTTTCAACTGGAAACAGACTGCCTGCCTTGCTCGGATTACTTTTGAATACTTAGTAATTCTGTACAATATTTCAAATTATATATATATTTTTTTTATTTAAGACAAGTTTAAGTTCACTACTTCTACTACAATTGTCTGATCTGATTAATATACAGTGATTAACTAGAGATATACGGACTGAAAATCTTCCACACAGAGAAGTTTCTTGCACTGTTTTGTTAATAGCAGGAAATCAATACAGTTTACTCCCCAAATATAATAACTGGATAGAATTAACATTTCACAAGAGAATGTATTTAACTGATAGTTTTGACACATTTAATAGTATATTTCAGACTATGCACTGAAAAACAAAAATAAAGATGCAGTGTAACGAAGTAAAAATGAGACACTGTTGCTTTCCTATTTGTTCAAATGATTCTTTTAAAAGAATATGTAATGGAAATCATTTGAGAGTTATCTAAAAAGACAGATTTCTTCAAAAGGGATAGCTACTGTGAGGGACAAAATGAAATGGAGTTTAAAAATAGGGTAGGTAGGAAAAGATATGGGCAGGTAGCATTAGGAAATAAGCGGGTCTGGCAAAGTTTAAAGTACTGCAGAATAAGGAGAATCTGACTGAACAAAAATAGGAGCAATTGCTGAAGGATGAATAAGGAAGTATTTTAATAACGTGCATGAATATGGAACACTGCTATTAAGCAACTACTTTTTGGTGACAAAAATGTTTAATACAATGACTTACGCAACATAAAGTTGAAGGGGTTGTCGTCAAACTTGGGTAGCCTAAAATGGGACAAAACAACCAGAGATCCTATAGAGGCATTAGAAAATTTTTCAGAAATGTGTATACAGCAAAGAAATGAGGAAATAAATAAAAGGCACAAATGGACATATTCAAGGAAGTCTTAATTATGCCAAGGTTAGAGGAAGACAAAACAACAATTAATCACCAAGATAGGAAGTGATGAGAATAGTTTTAAAGTTAGAAGGGAAAAAATGATAAATATCAGGAAGTTACTGTTTTAACAGTATTTAAAAAAAATGGGATGAGGGGGGTGAAGAGCACCAGCATCTTAGAAAAAAAAAGCTATGAAGGCGGTTTTACCCAAATAGGGTAAAACCCTTCCAGCTTTGTACAGACTCATTACAAATTTAAACCAGGGCTACAAAGTATGAGCATGGCAAAGTTACTGCCAAAATAGACAGATATGGATCAATATGGTTCTGCAGTGGAGACGCAAACATTTCATAACATTAACAGAATGATGGGAAGGGGGTGTAAAAGTACTGGCACTGTTGGTGAGTCTTGATGCAGAGAAAGCATTCAGTAGACTCAGCTTTGATTTTATGAATATCATCAGTTACATCTGAGGACTACACACCTGCCCACAGGGTGCTCTCATAACCAACCCCCAGAACAGCATGCTAATATCTCCAAAAAGGATCTCAGATATCCAAGCTAATGACAGAACCCAGGTCACCTGTGACATAGATAAGCCATAGTCAGGGCATTATCCCTTTATGCCACAGTGCTGGCTAAGGTGGGTTTCCCCTTTTGACAAATGGTTCCATAACTAGACAAAGGACAATGATTAAAATGATTTGAGTAAGTAAGCACAACAAATAAAAATATTTTGTCACAACGGAGAAGATAAGGAATAGGGGTAATAAAAACTGGAAGACTAGGCTGTAAAGGGTAATAAGTCTTGATCTGACTTTAGGAGGTAAAAGAGAGGGGGAAGTGGGACATGACAAACTTCAAGTAAATGTATTTAAAGTAAATTAGTTTTTTTTTTTCAAGGAGAAAAGGAAACATGATATACACCAGAGTCCCTCCAGCCTCTGTCTTAGATCCCTTTTTTATTCTCACTGATCATTAACAATACAACTCTAGACCTCCCCAACCATAACCTAATTATGTATGCAAAGAAATCCTTCTACTTAAGGTAGAAAAAAAAAATCACCAATCCTTAGACATGTGGAACTGGCTCAATAAAAACAAGCTTCTAATAAACAGCAACAAAAAAAGTGTCTTTGCTATAGCAAACAGCATTAGATTTATCACATTTACCCTGGTTAACATTAATAGATTATAAGGGGATCACAATGTTAAATGTTAAGCAAAAAGGTCTTGATGTAATTCTAGATCCACTTCAAAACTTTAATATACACACAGATAAGATCACATCCAAAGTAATGAATTAGCTGAAACTATGCTTTTGAATCACACACCTTCTCTCCCCAGCTGCACATATCTCTCTCTCCCTTTCCCATTTATGCACCATGTGGTACATCGGGCAATGAGCACCTTTCAGTGCTCATTATTTCTGTACCAATTACTGGTTTTACGAGCTCAGGTTGCTAGCCCAAGGCCCAATCTTCCTCGTAGAGCTCATGACAGACTTGCACGAGTGCACACGCACACACACACACACACACACACACACACACACACACCTATGGCTATTTTACAGTGTCCAATCCACCTAGTGCATGTCTTCAGAATGTGAGAGGAAACCAGAGCACCCAGAGGAAACCCACGCAAACACAGGGAGAACATGCAGACTCTGCACAGAAGGCACCAGAGCTCAGAATCGAACCCAAGAACCTCTTGCTGTGAGGCAACACTAACCACTACGCCACCCAGCTGCATGTATAGCAATAGTTAAAAATGTTTCTGTTCCCAAAATAGAATATGTCCTCCCACTAATCACTCTCCATTCTCCTCAAATAATTCAAATAGCCCATAATAAAAGATTTGAACAATGGTGATAGTTTAGCTCGGCCAGTAGTGCACTGCATGGAAATGCCCACTTGCTTCCTATTACTAAAAGAGCCACTTTCTTGTGAAGTACTCTGATCTTTAAAACCCTACAACAGGGCTACTGCCCCCTACCCTCTTAAAAGACTACACCAAATAAGGGACCCGCTCTACCACCTTAGAAACAGACAATAATCCACAGCCCCCTTTTCCAACCTTGACTCAGACTTACTACTGGAGAAAAAGCCTTTTATAGACTTGGACCTGACATGGAACTCCTTAGACATAAACTGTGCTACCCTACAATCTTTCAAAAATACATTAAGCAATCCCTGCAAACAGAGTCTAAATGCACCTGCTTTCATGATACTGGCTGACTGCTACAATAATTTTCCAGCTTATTTATTTCTGTTGAAAAGCTATACATTCTAAAAATAGAATGTCTAACCCTGTGTACATACTTCTCTGCATATTTACTGAAATGGAACCAACTTTAAATACTTGCAAAATATACGTGTACATTAATGCTTAGTATCAGTGCTACTCCATGTGTTATAATATTGATGTAAGTTATTCTTCTAATTCTCTGAATAATCTTCTATATGTTTGTACCCAGGTCATGAGTGAAAAGGGGTTCAGCAGACCAGCTCACTTACCTAGTTATCAAACTGTAAAAAAAGCTTTAACCTCAAAGAAAATGAAGGCTAGGAATGGACATTTTAAGTTACACTTAGATAAAAAGTATTAATATATTAATATATGAAACAGAAGGTTTTCTGATAAATTCAGAGTTACAAGCACAATTTCACTGGCTTTTTATGCATACATGATACAAAAAAATCAACAACAAAAGAAAAGCAAAAAATATGAAAAAGACTTAAAAGATCCAAGTACTGAGAATTCTTAGATGGTGACAATACTGCAGCACAATTTAAAAATGAACCAAGTTGTCAAAAACCAGAAAAACAAGGATACAATCATCTGCTGTCACTGAAGAGAGAACACACCAAGAGTTCAGGCACCCAGACTAGAGTTTACCTGACTGCAGGCAGGTACTCAACTTTTAGTACATACTTCATTACACTCGTAGAACAGCTTTTATAGTAACACATTACACTCTTACCTTGATGGTGTACAAAGTGTATGGATGGAAGCCTGTCCCTCTGTGTTCACGTGCTGTGATGGTTCCAGTTATTCTCATGTTCTGAATGACCACTGGAATGTCGGGGCTACTGAGTGGCTCAAAAGCAAAGGATGCCAGACTCTCTGTGGCAGCAGAGGTAGGTGAAGAAGTTTGCAGTGGTCCCACTGAATCAGGCTCCAAGGGTTCAATTGGCAAAGCCTCAAAAGGCAGCACCATCTTATCAATGAAGGATGTCTGTGCAGGAACACACATTTCTGGATGCGCAGGTAATGACTTGGAAACAACAGAAGAAACTATGCCTTCCCCTTTCAAATCTGGTGCATTAGCAAGATGCTCGGATGTCAAGCACCATGAATTTTGGCTAGATCCAGCAGAGCATGGTAAAGATGGCGACATATCTGTACAACCCTGCGCCTGGTTGTTCCCACTTGCATCTTGCCTTACAGCAATCACACCAAACCGGGGAACAAGAGAATCATGAACTGCATCCAAAACGACTTCTGCAGGAAGAAGAACTAGGGATTCACAATCTCTTATGTCACATACTGGGGACTCTAACTCCAAGTCTTCACAAGGAAACAATGTCTTTAGGGTATCTGATCCCACATATTCCATGGAAAAACTCCTCTCCTTGCTGCTTATGGTATCAGCACTAAAATCGGAGCTAAATTCATCCTTGGATTCATCTGCTTCTTGGCAAAGACATTCTACACTATCTACCACATCATAGCTTAAAAGTTCAGCTGTGTCTGGTGTGGGCAGTCTAATTTCTGGCAGAGGTTCCACATGGACTTTTAAAGGCAAAGAATTTGGTATCTGAGGCTGCTGAAGCTGTTCTGGAACTTCTGGCTCACCTTTCTTACTTGTCCTTGAAATTATATGAATAAGAATGAGGTTGATCCAGTCAGGATCCGAAAGTTTAGTAATAAGAGGCAGCAAAACGTTGCATGTTATCAGCTCCCCTACAACAAAGCATCCTGTTAGAGTCTCTAAATGTGGTCTGGGAACTAGAACATGAAGCAGTAAATCAACAATAGCTCGGGCACAGCCAATTTCCATGGCAGGGGACTGCAATGCCCAATGCCAGCCTGCTGTTTTACTATAGGCTTGCCAGACATTTGAATCTATGGAATGGGATAACCCCTCTGAGATCCTGACCTGTTTTGCCTGTGTGACACTATCTTTGGCTTCAATAAAGCAATTTAGGTGACAGCCACACAAAAGCAGAACTTTTTGGGCAAGAGCTTTTTTGTCAACCAGTTCCATCCTTCGTTTGAGTTCTTTTGCCATGTTCTGCATTGCACATTGTACTTCCTGCTCAAACAAAGGATCAGAACTCACTGTCTTGTACCAGGAGGACACAAAATCTCGGATAATCTTCTTAATGGTGCTGTTTACTTCTTCTGCCAATTGTGTCTCACTGTCTGGACTCTGTGGACTGCTACTTAACCTGATAAATTTCTCCAAGTAGACTTTATTCTCTAAATTAAGAACAGCATGAGACCCCAACCAGCCACCAGCAGCTACCAAGCAAGTGAAGATAATAATGAACACCCATCCTCCAACTAACATGTGGAAAAGTATCAGCCAAATTAGGACTGTAAAGAAACTAACGAATGTCAGGTTCCCTGTAAAATGTTTAGTAAAACTGCCAAGCCCATCTTTCAAAATACCCAGCTCAGCCATCTTTAGCAAAACAAGTACTCTATGTAAATTCTGCAGCTTTTATATTATTTACCGAAGTGACCAGATCACTTTGTTTTGATGAAACCATCGACTTGAAATATCATGTCTTTAAGAAGCATACACACTGCACACATTTCTTAAAACCCAGGTGAAATTATGGGTTAATTAATTAGCTCCAAAACCACAGCAAGGAGGAAAATACAAGTTGCACCGTCTCTTGTGACCACGCGACAATCTGCTGTACATAGGACACTTGTCCACGACTGGCTACTATTACTGCAAGTGACGAAGTCAGAAATGGCACCAGTCAAAATGTTATAAAAATATACCTGCAGAAACAGCTCCCATTCCAACAGTATACCCTGCGGACTGCAAAGACACTAAGTGGGGACTATAACTAAAAACTGCGGTTACTTTAGTGAGAACAGGTAAAGGTAGTAACTAATGCAAATTAATTAAATCACAAATATTTTAAAATAATTACATCCATAAATAAACTATTGGAAGAAACTGGCGTCAAAGCTATGCGTGAATCAGGTGGCAGCAGTCACTGAAATTTCTGTACATCCAGAGGGAGCTGTAAAGACATCAGCTGCATTTTATATGGCACATCCTGGTAAATACCCGAATCTTCTGTATTAAACACAAACACTGCTATAAGAAATCCAAACAACAATGTTTTCTATCAGTAACCTGCAGGGGTACCTCCCCTAGCACGCTGCAAACTACTCTGGGGCAAGAATAAACCTCAAACCTGTAATCATCACTCCAGTCAGCGAGCTTGGGTTTCGAACCTATTCCTTTATAACGCTCACTAAATCTGAGTCTATGCTCTTCTCCTTCTTTAACCACTAAACTGATAACACACCAGTTCGCGTTTGTCATACCGTTTCTACTAATTTGAATAAGTTAAAAAAAGAAAGAAAATCAATGATTTATAATGAACTGATTTACTAATCTAAGCATACTGTATCAACTCCAAGATTACGAACAACAAAAGGTGTTTTTTTAAAGGAGGATAAGAACCGAGCCCACGCTGAAAAGCGCACTGAACGTAGAGCCCGCCTTCTATTGGCGAGGAGGTCGCAAAGCTCCTGCCGCAGTAATCTGAGTAGTACAGTACTTCTATAGAGAAAAGGCATGATAAGCACACTCGCCACGCTACTTTTCAAACACCCAAAGTGGAACATTCTTTGTAGAAACATGGGATTTTGCATGATACACCATACTCACGGCCGCTTCAAAAGGTAGGACTTCACCTTTTACCAAAAATAAATGCTTACTTTGGTAGCATTGCAGTTGTTTATGCTGTTTCATATAACATTTAGATGTTTCATATATAAAATAATTGTTTTATACAACTATTAAATAAAAAAATATGAACCATTTTTATTCTAAAATGTCAGGACAGTTGCTATTTTATATTAGTTTTTCCTGCAGGACAAAACTGCCCAAAAATAGAGTCTGTACTGTGCAAACAGGGACGGGTGGTAACAAGTCTCATTTCATACCTTCAGCTACTCCTGATTTCCAGAGACAGGACATCCCTGACTTTTATTCACATTTTAACTCTGTCCCTCTTAATTCCTCCAAAAACTGGTGAAGTTTGGAGAAAAGGTGATGAATTAAACGTTATAAGGAAATACAATAATTTTGAGTTATAGGAGTCGTTTACTTCAGGAAATTAATATTAATTCACATCGTTTATTCTATCAATGTCTCAAGTAAATAGTAAAAGTTTAACTGTCCTTGATTATTTCTGGATGTATTCCAGATTCTGTTGATGTTTGTCCCTTATTGCTTGAAAGTTATGGCTCAGTTACACTTACAGTAACACACGGAAAAGCACAGATGGATATATGCGCACACTTTTGACAAGACATGGAAAATATATACGGTAACACATGAGGAGAGAATGCATGTATTTGCATATTTGTTTATTTATGTCAGGCTCAGCTGACAAGATAAAGAATCAGAAACGAAGCATATACAGGGATAAACTAAGGCCATATTCAGCATATAGTATAAAGAAGCATGTACATCTACCTGTCACGTTCTTTCAGTGCACTCAAGTCATTTGCACCGTTTTGATAGCTATGAATAAGTGAGAATAACATAACAGGTACACCAAAATTGTGTATAGTGGTGGGGGTAATATAAAAAAGGAAGAGGTAGGAGGCAGTTCATGCTTGCATAGAATATTAGGACTGTAATTAATGAAAGGGAAAGATGGTAAAGAGAAATTGGAGGAGCTAAATTAATGTCATTTGGGAAGTAGTTACATTTTTTCCTCTTTCAACAGAAGCCGTGCTGGTGCAGCGGTAGCGTTGTCGCTTCACAGCAAGAAGTTCTTACATTCGATTCTCGGCTGGAGCGCCTTCTGTGTGAAGTCTGTATGTCCTCCCCGCGGTCTAGTAGCGTTTAAAACACATGCGTGAATGGGCGTGCCTTCGTTGAAGGTTGGGCGCCGAGCTGGCACCTCGGCACCGTAAAAATATACTGCTAATCATTAGCGGACCTGAGTTCCGCTGTGGCAAACCCTAATCGGGAAAAGCCGAAAGAAAAACAACAGCAATAATTTTTGATCAGAGTCTGAAATCTTCTATCTATTTAAGCTTAGTTAGAACATTAAGCAAGACATAGACTAGTAGAATTCTGCCAAGATAATTCACTAGTCATTACACAACCACTCTTTTTTCTAGCAGAAGAGATGGCTTTACACATGGATATCATCAGAGGGGTAGCAGTGAAATCTGACTGACTGTATATTTTTGCAGGCAGATATGGAAGAGCGCAAATCAGTCAACAAGAATAAGGCCAGGAACACACTGTGGTTCAACCCATTAACATCGTTACAAAGTTTAGAATTAAATTAAAAGAAAAGTTTCCAGCCAAACTAAATACAAGCTCACAAATATTCAAAATAAATATGGGGAGGGGCAAATAACAGGTTTATGGGAACTGACCTGGTAAGCAGAGCACCTGAACTATAAATAGAAGTTTGTCATACTGTCCCTGAAGAGACATCAAAATACTCCAAATAGAAAGAAAATTAAAAGGACAAATTGGCTGTCTGTGGAAATGATTATGATGGAGAAAAGTATGCCAAATTGAATTCAGAGTTTTGTGGAATAACAAAAGGGGATAAGAACAAAGATTTGAATAATCAATGCAAAAAAGGTAGAAGATTTTAAAGCAGGAGCAACAAGAGACATCTTCAAAAAGATTGGCAATATCAAGAAAAACCTACAGATAAAAATGTGTGTGATAAAAGACAAATATGGGGGTGACCCAACAGAAGGTATTAAGAAGTGACAATAGGAATGTGGAGAAGAACTAGTGGACTGGAGGTGCTATGATATTCTGAATACATGGTTTTCTGTACCGGACCTAAAACCCACTGGCACAAGCAGGATCATCATTTGATAACTCATCTAGATTTTTTTTAATATAAAATTGGTGGAGTGGAAGGTAGTGTGGAAAATGTATTGAGAAATCACAGGGAGACAGTTCCCATATAACGTGTCTTCTTTTATGGGGACTTTTAGTGGTAATTTACTACTGACTATATTAACTACATCTCAGAACATATTTAATTTTTGCTTAAAGATGATTGTGTAAGCTGAAGGCGAGTGGCTTTGTATCATCTAGTGGACTTTTTATCAAAGATCTATTGTACAATGATTCTGTATTTATTTTCTGATAGTGATCAAGCTGTCTGGTATCCAGTCTGTGACAGGACGAATGTAAAAGAGTACGAAGGTTAAGCCCAGAAGATGTCACCTTAGCGCTTACATCTAGCAGGATGCTTCTAATCTCCCAGCAGGACGAATAAGACACCTTGTATAGGTGTTTTAAAATTTTTTCTTAAAAGTTTATTCAAGTTCGTTAAATTAGCAGATGGACAGGCATTCTTTCATTCTAATATTTTCTGATGTAGGTGATATTTTCCACAGCTTCCAGGCTGAATCTTTTAAGTAGTGAGGGACTTGTACCTCTTTTGTAATGTAAAGGTTATGGGTTGCCTTAACTATCTGACATACTTTAGGAAATAATTTCTCTTGTGAAAACAGTGCTGCGGAGAGAGTACAAGTCATATATATTGGATCTGAGGGCGATAGGATAGCTGATCAGCTTGTGTGAGTCAGAACATTCATTACAGCTATGTATTTTTTTTTGTTTTTGTTTTGGGGAGGGCTTAATATGAAATGTGAGAAGTGGGGCTGCTTACTAAAGGAAAAAATGTGTAGGGTTGGAGGCAGTGATCACTAATGGGCGACAGGAGGATGGAGATGGAAGAACTGTTATTTGGACTGTTGGCTATGACTAGATTTAGTAGACAGTAATTTCCTGTTTTAAAACTGGATCTTGCATGTTCACTAACAAAGTACATAAGCTAAGTGCATAATTATTTCATTTTATGTTTTGTATGTGGAATGGCCATGGGGCACCTTTTCAATTATGAGCTGAATACAGACAATAACACTGCAATAATAATGCATAATGTGCAAACAGAAAGAATGCAGTTAAAGCAAATAAGAAAGCATCAGTAACTGTTATGATTTACAGAATTAGAATTTGTCTATTAGTCCAGGGTGCCATGAATCACAGCTGGTTTCTGCATCTGGTGTTTGCAAACAGATGAGACTTTAGAGCGACAAGAAATTTTCCTCTTGTTGGTTGGGTTTTGAAAGTTACAGGTAGATAGTACAAAACCTGATGTGGTCTGGATAAAATGGGTAGTAGCTGCTTGAAAATAAGCATTTGTCAATGCCTATTATTGACTTGCAGTGCAATGACTGCATTGCATTAGAGTGTGACAGAATGCTGGGATGCTACGTGTGGTAATGCAACACATCATGTCCAGTGGGCCATGTCATTCATTCAATCACATAACATAGTAACTGGCAGCTGATAGATTGTTTTAACATGAACCAATTAATTAAATGTCTTTGTTGGAAGGTGCAGTGGGTTTCATCATGTATCCATTCTGTGATGCCCGATACTGAAAAGTAAATGCAATAAATGTGAGTTCTGTAGATAAAAACATCAACTTCATTGCTTTCACAACTCTTTCAGAAGTTCTGGCAAACACTTCTGCATCTGTCTATTACTTGCCACTATAGGGTGCACTGCAGTAGAACTATTAACCATTTTTGAATGCATAAACCTGTTTTGGTTAAAACAAATTCAGCAGCCTAGTAGCACTTCTGACAACGTTTGTGAAAGAAATGCATGTCATTATTTTGCTATAAGCCTTTCTTCACCCATAATTCCATATGTTGTAACATTGTTTAGAGCTGGTTTATTTAACCACTTGACCAATCATTTTCTGACAGGCAACATATAAAAGGGTGGGTATGAAAGAATGGTAATTCTAAGATTTTTTTGCTTTACTTAAGTGGAACCATTAACCACTTATTTTTATGCATATGCAGAATAACAGTCCATCTTAAAAAAGGAGAAGGTAGGCAGCATTCATGGCTGCGGTGTTGAGAACACTTATAGCAATAGAACATGCAGAATACAAGCACTGCACAAAATGCTATTTATAATCATAGAAAATATTCATATTTGGTTAATTCTCTCCTGGTAGTGTTATACAACAGCACTTCTGAAGACGCCAAGACTTTAATACTGTATCTTACTCTGCTGTAATCATCTGATCATTGTTTGTCTGCATTATAACTTTTTATTACTTAAAATGAAGAACAAAGATAAAATGGGAAATCCTATAATCACTTGCAGTCATGTGAGATAAAGCAAAATATTCTTCATGCCCATACATGGTTATTACTTTTCTCTATTAGGTATCAAAAGGATAGCAACTGCAGAATCATCAAGGCCATAATGCTGTACCTTGTTTCTCCATTACCATTTTTTACAAATGCATTTGTGCAGTAGAATTACTACAGTCTCAAGATACAGTGTGTCATACTGACCCACATACTGAACTTCGTGAGGATGAATAAATAAAGTATTCAACTGGGCAAAAGCTAGCCTCATGGGATAGGCAAGCTGTTCCACAGTGTGGAAACATCTGTATGCAAACACTGCACAAAATATTAATGTACAATAACATGAGATACTCCTCTTGTCTATATTTGGCTACTACTTCTGTTAGTACTGGGTATTAGAAAATGATCCATCTGTGAAAAAATTAAGATCATAACACTGCATGTTACTTTCCCATGATTATATTTTAATATATTATTATTATTACAAATTAAGTGGAAAGCAAGGATATGTGAGCTTCTACACCCATGTATAAACTCTGCATGAAGTGACATTTGTAGTCATGTAAAATGAAATGAAGTAATCCTGCTTCCTATACTTGGCCACTATCAGGTGTTCTTAAAGATCACTTGTCAAAGCATGGAGACCAAGATGCTATATGTTCTTCTCTCTTGCTATTTTCAGTAGTAAAGTATTTTTTATGTTAATAAATGAGCCGAGGGAGCAGTGTTGACTTAATGGTTAAGATATCTACCTCACAGATACACAGTGCAAGGTTTGAATTTGACTGCTGGTTATTGGCTAAGCTTGTTGTAGTCTACAGGCTGATGGTTTACTGTTTGCCTATGAACATATGAACCTACACAAAACAAGACTGTGCAAGCTCCATTTCCACATGTAAACAGTGTACCAAATGATATCTGTAACTGTGTAAACTAATAATTTTTTTTACAAACACATTTGTAAGGTAGAATTAATACAGCTCCAGCTGTATAGGTATTACTAGAACATCTGTTACTCTTGGCAGTCACAGACAATTGAGAACAAAAAAAAAAAATATTGAGGGCCACATAAAAAACACCCTCCTAAAACTGTGCCAGAGAACTTAGACATCCTTCTTGCTACAGTTACTAGCACACACTCACACTATAAGACATTTAACAGCCACAATGTCAGCCATAACTGATTAACTCACTCAAGTCTAAAATGTCTTTTTTATATATTTTCAGTTCATATCCATACCTCCTTATGGTGTCTGGAATTTTTCTGTGTCTGGCTTATTTAACTAAGTGACTTACTCACTAATAACAGACAGTATTAGAAAGGGCATGGCTTTATTAACAAAAATGGCACTAAGACTGTTAGTCTAGCATGTCCTGCAGTGGAGAAATTAATCTTTGTTTGTCCCTTATTCATATTTTCATAACAGAGACCAACATGTTACTGAGGAGTATGGTGTTAGACACTAATGTGGGAGATGGGATAATTCACTGTCAGTGCTAGTTTATATCGCACTATACTGAAAATATTGCTAGTTGTTTGTTGAAGAAAACTGTCTTTGATATCTGCACTGTAGGTTGCACATCTTGAGAGATATCCAGTATTATTTATTTTGCTAATTATTCAATTAGACATATGTTTTCATGTTCATGTAACTATCTCAATAAACATGTACTTATACAGGAATTTTGTCTAGTTAACAAAAAAAATTCTAAAAATAGGGTCTATATCATATGAGCAAATATTAAAAATATCGAACACTCTAAAGAGCGAAAATGCCGGACTTCGAACTCTTTATTGTGGGGGGCTGCTCCCCCCCCCCCCGCTAAATATATATTACAACTCCGGGATCACATTACAGTGAGGAAAGGGCAAATATTTCAACCTTCACTGTACTGCGATCCCACCAGGAGCACTTCAAGGTCCAACATTTTCACTCTTTACAGCATTTGATATTCTTAATATTCGCTCATATGATATACTAGACCCTAAAAATATATGTCTAGGTTGTGCAGATTTCAAGATATGAACATGTGTCTGTGAAAATTTACAAAACAAATATAATTTGGGGTTTGTGCGCATTATAACAGGGTCTATATTATGAACTCGAACTGTCAAATTGCCGAGTACAAAAAGATTGACACATATACGTTGATCTAGCACTTCATTGAAATGCTTAAACACTGAAAATCATAACATCGAACCATCATGGTTGGCCAACACCACCTCCCTGGCTCCAAAGTGAATACGTAAAGTAAAAGACGTGATATCCAACCCTACAACTACAATTCACAACACACAGAATGCTAGCACTCTAAATAGTGAAAAACCTGTTGAAGCACCGGTTACAAACGGTATTAGATAAGGAAACAGAATACAGTACCCAAGATTTTCTGACAGCTGTTGGTATTCTTTTAAAAATATACTCACTGTGATGGTATATGTCATTTGCACCATTTACTAGACTGTACTTTAATTAGTTTCTCCATCACTTTCTGTTAAAAGTTTCATGGGTTTTTCACTATTAACAGTAGTGGCATTCTGTATGTTGTGAATTTTAGGTGTAGGGTTGGATATCACGTCTTTTACTTTACGCATTCACTGTGGAGCCAGGGAGGCAGTTGACCAGCTATGATGGTTCGATGTTATGATTTTCGGTATTTAAGCATTTCAGTGAAGAGGTAGATTGACGTATATGTATCGATCTTTTTGTACTCAGCAATATGACTGTTCAAGTTCGTAGTATAGACCCATTATAATATTTATACAATGACTGGTCATTAATATTCCAAAACGAGCATACTGATTGGTCAGCCCAATCAGCGTGCCTGTAGTAAATCCTAGCATATACCAAGTTTTATTTTTTTTTACAAAAAAAAAAAATCTGTAATCCGGACCCCGGACATAGCAGAGAGACAGGACGGAGAAAATACTAGGAAAATCAGGTACGTTAGTCAAAACTAAAGACATGTACCTGATTTTCCTTGTATTTTTTCCACTCTGTCTCTCTCCTACCTCTAAACTGTCCGAAACTTTTTTTTTGTATTAAAAAGAAAAAGAAAGAAAACAAAAATGGAGCAACGGAGACCTTCTTTTCTCCATTGCTTCCTTTCCAAAGCACTGATGTACTGGATATGGGTGGGGAAGCAAGACCCATACGCATGCGCGGTACATTAAAAAAAAAAGGCACCAGGATATTACCAGCCGTGGAAGGGCAGCATGCCACCATTATACAAAGACATTATTTAAGAAAAGTAAGTATTTTTTCTTGAATAACGTCATTGTATAACAGCAATAACCGACTCCGTGGTGCGGTATATTAAGATTTACCCATGGTTGGCTTTATTTAATCATGAAGGCTTCACCCTCATGATTAAACCACACCAACCATGGGTAAATCTTAATATACCACACCAACGTTGTTGGTTATTGCTTAATTATAGCACTTATGGACAAGACTATTAATACACCAACTATTATCACTATAAATAATACTTTTTTCTGATAATATTGCTTTGTACAGTTTTAATAGCTTTTATAGGTTCATAGGTAAGTACTAGGCTATCTGCCTGAGGGCATATGTAAGCCTAGCCAGAATGAGTTGGCTTTCACCGCTCCCTTAGATTAGTTCCCTGTGCCTCTGTCCAGCAGAGCCACTGCAGTGATCCCCGGGGTAAATTTTCTGTTTCCCATCCACTCGTCAAGGTTTTTCTTGAAGAGTGTTATTGAGGGGCTCTGCCTAATGTAGATTGGAATCCTGTTCCAAAGCATGGGGAGTCTCTGGGACAGGAATCTATCTCTCCAGCAAGTCCTATTTATTGTTATGGTGAGGTTTAGATCCCTAGAGCATGTGGCTCTCGGAGATTTGTTTTTTTTTAGGTGGAGCATGTCCATCAATTCTGGGTTGGACATGGCCTTGTATGTCAGGCAGAGATCACCTCTGAGTAGGCAGTATGCAACCGAGTACAGCTGGAGTTTCTTCAGTCGGGCTGCATCGGGCATCTGTTTGAGGCCAGTAATCCTCTTGGTGAGGTACTTCTGTGGTCTTTCCAGCTGTTGCAGGTGTCTTGTAAGGTACATCCCAAATGGGGCGTTGTACTCTATGATGGGTCTGATGAGTGATGAGTAGAGAGGCACAATAACCTCTTTTGTTCTAGATGTGAACCATTTTGTGATTAGGTGGGCCACATAGAAGGATTTTCTAACCACCTTGACAATATGATTATCAAAGGAGAGATTACTATCTACTTGGGTCCCCAGATCCCTTATTTCATTTTCTGTATTTAGGGGACTACCACGTATGTGGTAGTTCACGGGTACTTTGTTTTTTCCATAGGGGATGACTATGCACTTTTTGGCATTTAGCTTGAGGCCATGATTTTGACACCAGGTATCCATCTCAGTGAGACCCTTCTGGAGGATGTCTGTATCAGCCAGAGAGTCAGTTATGGACCCCAGTTTGCAGTCATCTGTGAACTTGGTCAGCCATAGTCCTCCTGTGCTTTCCTGTACCTATGAGAAGTATATACCGAACTGGAGGGGTCCCAGGACTGAGCCCTGAGGGACGCCACTTGTAACCAGTTTAGAGTCGGACCTAGAGCCTGCAAATCTCACCGTGTGGGTTCTATCCATGAGTCAATTGGCAACCTATCTCGTAACATAGGGGTTTCTGTTCAGGCTGGTGAGCTTGTCTATAATACCAGAATGGGGAATGGTGTCAAAAGCCTTTGCAAGGTCTAGGTAGGCTGTGTGGACCTCCTTTCCCTCGTCTAAAGCCTTGGTAACTGTTTCAAAGAAGTCCACCAGGTTTAGGAGACATGATCTGCCCTTAACAAAGCCAAATTGGGTAGGGTCCAATGTTTGGAGGTTCCCAATGTCTCTGTTAATGAGTTCCATGATGATGCGCTCCATAGCCTTGCAGACCAGTCTAGTCAGGCTTATAGGGTGATAGTTCCCAGGGTCTGTTGTAGCTCCAACTTTGTGGAGCAGGATAACTGTTGCTGTGCGCCACTCTGTGGGTACGTAGCCTGTAGAGAGGCTGAGTTTGAACAGTGAGTTTAGGTGAGGGGTTAGTTCATTTTGGAGTTCATGTAAGACACAGCCTGGGACACCGTCCGGTCCCACTGAAGCTGTGTTTTTGGCTTTGGATAGGGCTGTTTTAACCTGTGTGTCAGTGATTGCCAGGGCTCTACATTCTTCTGGTATGGTTATGGGCCCTTTAGAGGGTGAGAGGGGGGTGAAGTTTGCACTAAACCTGTCTGCCAGAATGTTGGCAATATCAGTCGGTTCAGTGTATTTTGTGCCATTCTGCACTAACTCAGAGCAGATCTGAGAGTTTCTACTTAGGTTCTTGACATAGCTAAAGAACGCTTTGTGGTTATCTTTGGAGTCCTTGGCAATTTTTCTTTCGAAGCTAGCCTTGGATGATTTTATGAGGGAGTGTAGTTTCTTGCTGATACTGATCAGGGATGTCTTTCCTTCTTGGGATTTTACTCTTTTCTGCACTAGTTTCCTCCTTCTATTGTATAGCTTGTTTATGGCAGGGGTCCACCAGACTGGTTTCCTTTTCTTGGAGGAGTGAGTCTTGGTTTTGCTTGGGATAGCACAATCAGTGCATTCATGCAGGTGCTCATTGAGTGCCTTTGTAAGGAATTCAGCAGCTTGGACAGTGTTGTCCTTTAGGATGGGGGATGTGAACCTTTCCACCTCGGTCTTAAGGAACGTGAAGTTTGCTTTTGAAAAGTTTTTCATGGTGGTTTCCTTGATTGGGGGTGGGGGCGGAATGTGGATATCCAGAGTGATTAGTCTATGGTCTGATCTAACCAGGGAGGGGTTGACCTCCAGTGTAGAACACCGGTTGCCCATGTTGGTGATGGCCAGGTCCAATATGTTGTCACCTCTGGTGGAGGTGTTGACCAGTTGATCCAAGGCGTTCGAGTTTATAAATTCCAGGAAGCGTTGGGCAAGGGAGTTAGTACTTGAATAGTTCTCCCAGTTAATGTTTGGGTAATTGAAATCACCCAATATTAGGGTGTTTGGTCGGACCTTCATATTTTCCAGTGTCTCCAGAAATGCAGAATGGGGGTCCTGGGTCATGGTGGGTCATCTGTAGCAAGCTACAATTTGAATTGCAGTTTTGCCTGTTGTTACGTTGCACATGGATGATCTCTGAGGCACTGTGCTGCGCCACTAACCTGAAAGTGTGGGTATCCTTGATGAATATGGATACACCCCCACCTTTTGTGTTTCGGTCTAGGTTCTGTGGCCGAAAAGTATGGTATGAGTTATAGCCTAGTAGTGCTGGGGTGCTCTCTGGATAGTTCAAAGTATTTACATTTGTTTTCTTTTTAAGTTTATTTTTCAGAAAATGCTCTGGAATGCAAGATATATGTAGGCTGCTAGAGGTGTGACATTCCACATCACATAGATGTTAAAGAGTTAAATAACTGCCGGTGCTAGAGTGACACCGAAGTTGCAATTCAGCTACTGTGCTGATCTCACACCCCCCCCCCCCAGACAGCTTGCACCTGGGGTAGCTGGCCTCTTTGCCTAACCTTAGCTACGGTACTGTCTAAAAGCTTCACAGAAGAATATAAATGCGGGGAGGCAACATGCAGGCATTTTGCTCTCGATTAGAAAATTAAATTTCTTTCTCTAGTGTGCCTTTGCTTGGATGAATTAATACTGCCTCAAAATGTTGTACTTCACAAATACAAATGAAAACAACATTCAGCTAGACAATGACCAGCAGGGCAGGACAATTCCAGTCTTTCACAGTACTGATATTTTTGCCTAAAGCACTGCTTTTGCAGCATTTTATTTTTGGATTCTGCATTAACACACAAATACTACAGTATTAAAATTAAAACATCAATTCAGGACTGCAGAAACACAACATAGATTTTTAACTATTACGAGTCAGAATTCTAGTGAGTAAGAAAACAGTGGGGGGGGTGTTGTTTTCACTTTCCAACTACAAGACATGCCTCCTTATCATTTCCATTCATAATATGGTGCACATATAAGCTAATATTCATGAAGTGGTACTTCCCCATTGGTTTTATAATCAGCAACTCAACATTTCCTTCAATTGCATACTGAGCTGCTACAGCAACTAAGTGACTGAAGCACTGTATTCTAGCACATTCATGTAAGCCAATGTATTCCATCTGTCTAGCATGTTTTGTTGGGTAACAGGTTGCTGTTAGAAATCTTCCAAGGAGGGACTATTTCTATGATGCTCCTTTTTATATGAGTCGGTAGCAGCTCAGGCAGATGTTAGTGATCCTCTGATGCTTTGAGAATGGATTAGGGTTTTTATTGCGCCAAAGCAAACAAAATCACATATCTATGCAACCATCACAATACATTGTAGGAATAAAGCCCTGGAGGGGTGGGAGATATGATGGAAAGATTTTCTCTGAAAAGACAGCTGCAGTTCTAAAGATGAAAGGAAAACAAAATATACTACCTAGAAGGGTAGTCAGAAATCTTAAAGGCACTTTTGAAGAAACTTACAGAAAATGCTGAAGAGGTTAACAGTTGTAAAAAGAAAGTTAGTTGCATATATGATGAACATATTCGAATACATGGCAGATTCAAATGACTTTTGACAAAACTGAAAGGAAATGCGTTTCTTGAGTGAATTGAGGTTTGTTGATTATAGAATGTTTTATTTACATTTTTAACTTGACGATTAGAGTTGTTTCCTGTCAGTTTTCTCATTTTTGCAACATGTGGCTTATGCTTACAGTTGGCACTGTTCCAGCAGTGCTGCTAATCTCTGTGGCTTTGGGGATTGTTTTGGACCCCCTATTATAAAATATGCATAACACGTTTTCAAGAAAAAGAACTTTTATGTGTCTTTTCATGTTGCATACACTGTTATAGAGAATATATCTGAATTGTCTAACCACATAATCCAAATAGTGTAAATAAAATGTCAAATTTGGCATAATTATGCATTTCAACCTCACAGAGTCCATAAGATGTATTTTTCACATAGATTGACAGAATTTACTCTCCAACCCATTTCCTTCAATTAACAATCAAGTCTCGTCTAAAAATCACGGAGTCTTTTAGCAACATAAAATACGCCCCTTGTTTTGTTTTAATCCACATCTGTTTGTTAAGCAAATCTTCTCTTATCTTGTATATCTACTCATAAAATAAAAGTTTTCTAAGATGGTCTAAAACCTGTAATTGGCCATTCTTCTAATTGTAAATGTCGTGTAATTGTTTCTGCTAGTGTAAAATACATCTGCTTAGAGTTTCCTCTTAAATTACCCTCACTCACCCTGTTTCACAAAAAAAAAACTTGCAGAAATATTTTAATATAGCATGAACATATTTTTGTGCACATTTCCCTGATATGTAACTCTCTCTTTCTGAGCTTTCTTAACACATTCCTCTGTTTGTTTTTCATATTTGCCTTGTTATTTTTATATTTAAGTATTCATTCTCTGATACTTATTTTATCCAATGTGTTTGGATAAAATTTGGTAAATGTATTAATTTTGCAGGTTCAAATTCTGACAAGAGGGGAAGAAAAAAAGAAGTTATGTACTCACCTTAACATTCTATCCGTGTTGTCCATTTTCATTCTTCCTCAACTGTTGGGTTTGGATCCGAACCTTGGATCTGACTCAGCTGTTAATAAAGCTTGTGGTAGCCAAAAAGCTCTTGAGCTTCTCCCTTACCCATAATGCACCGTCCCTTATACCTCAGATCTTGTTTGCTGATTTACATAAAGTAACAGCTGTCAATGTGCATGTATATAGACACATAAATCCATACAAATCCTACAGAAGGAACTATATCTGGAGCTCAACATAAAGGACAGTGGTATCCTTACAATATCTCATTCTTCTAGAACTCTGTTGTGAAAAGGACTTGGGGTTGGTGAGCAGGAAGTTCAGGAAGAATGAAAATGGAGAACACTTATGGTGAGTACATAACTTCCTTATCTGATGTTGTCAATTTTCATTCTATCCTCAACTGTTGGGACAGAGTCCCCAGCTACCTAAAATCCCGGGTGGACTCTAAGGAAGGATATTCCCGAGTACAGTTAAGCCAAAAGCAGCTCTACCCCTCGAGACCATATCTAGTTTGTAACGATTGATAAAGATATGAGGACTGTCCCAGGTTAAAGCTGCACATAAGTCTTCCATGGAAGCCCTGGACAGAAACACTGAAGAAGTTGCCATGGACCTAGTTGAATGGACTCTTACAGGTTTAGGTAAGGTTAAACCTACCCTGTTATAGATAAAAGAAATACAATCTGTCAGCCATCTGGCTAAAGAAACTTTTGTAACTGGTTTGCTCAATTTCAAATCTGCAAAGGTAACAAACAATTGATCTGTCTTCCTGATTTTTTTGTGTTATAGAAGTAAACAAGTAAATGTCTGTGAACAACCAGTAAATGTAACATATATTCACTTTTGTTTTCAAATTTAGGAAAGAATACTGGCAAATGAATGGACTGATTGATATTGGATTCTGACACTACCTTGGGAAGGGAAGATGCATTGGTATGTAATGTACCTCTATCCTTATGAAAGATCAAGTAGGAGGGTTCGATGACAATGCTTCAAGTTCTGAAATCCTGGCAGAGGTAATGGCCACTAGAAAGATAATTTTCTAGTGGCCATTACCTCTGCTTTGCCAGAAATGGCCTGCATCTGTCACCCCTGGGTTTGTGGGTACTGGCTAAGGCTCTTGCCACCCCTATAGTGCCTTTTTTAGGCAGTGTTCCAAAGACCAAATTACCACTGTAACAGCTATAAATAAATGCAGTCTGAGGGTCATGCTGCTCAGTGCTAGAATTCTAAATCTCAAGATGCACTCGTTCAAAGCACTCCACAAAATGGAGAACATCGCCATTTGTGCTGTAAAGGAGACCTGGTTTCAAGCGTCAGAAAGCACACCTGTGCTACCAGGCTATAACTCATTCCACAGCTTTTGGCCCTGAAACATGGACCGAAGCTCCAAAGGCAGTGGTGTCTCCATATTCATAAAGGATATGCACACCTCCAGACTAGTAGCCCAGCATAATGCATCTGAGATACTTCAGGTACAACTAACATTGGGTAAGACTGCGAACCAGGTCATAGCCTGCTACAGGTCCCCAACCATGTCCATAGACTCTCACTCCAGGTTCCTAAGCACCCTGGAATCTATCAAGGTCCAACCTAATACTCTCATACTAGGAGAATTCAACTACCCCTCCATCAACTGGGAAAACTACTCAAGCACCAATGCACTGGCCCAACGCTTCCTGGAATTCATCAGTTCCAATGCCCTGGGCCACCTCATTCTTACCCCCACTAGAAGAAGCAAAATCCTTGACCTGGTTATTACTAACATGGGCAACAGTTGCTCTACACCAATAGTCAATTCCTCCCTGGTTAGATCTGACCACAAACTAATCATCATGGAAAGTCACATCTCACCCACACCCCCCACAAAGCTAACCTCCATGAAAAACTTTTCCAAAGCTGACTTTGGACTCCTAAAAACAGAGGTGGCTAACTTCACGGCACCCATGCCAATGGAAAATAGATGCATGACTGCCAAATCATACACCAATGCACTGTATGAACGCGTACATAAATGTATGGAACTAACCATACCCAACAGAACCAACAAGCTCTCCTCCAAAAAAAGGAAGCCAGTCTGGTGGCCCCCTGCCATTAATAAACTCTACAACAGAAAGTAGAAACTGTTGCAGAAAAAGGTGAAGTCCCAAGACTGGGAAAATTCCCTTATTAGCCTCAACAAAAAGTTGAGATCCCTCATTAAAACCTCCAAAACCAGCTATGAAGGCAGAATTGTGGCAGACACTAAAAACAACCACAAAGCCTTCTTTGGTTATATCAAGAATCTTCATGGAAATACCCAGATTTGCTCTGTGTTACTGCACAATGGTACCTACTATACTGAGCCAACAGATATTGCCAACATACTGGCCAACAGATTCAGTGTCAGCTTTACCCCCCTCTCTCCCCCCTAATGGACCAATCTCAATACCAGAAGAATGCCAGGCACCCTGCATTACTGCAGCACAGGTTAAAGCTGCATTGTCAACAGCCAAGAATACAGCTTCCATGGGACCCGACAATATCCCTGGCTGTGTTCTACATGAATTACAAAGCGAACTGGCACCATATCTGTGTGCTCTGTTCACTCACAGCCTCACCTCAGGCTATGTCCCTACTGAATGGCACACTGCTACAGTCACCCCCTCCATAAAGGAGGAGTGACTACAGACCCTGGAAATTATCGCCCCATTAGTCTGACAAGTCTGATATGAAAGGCTACGGAGTGCATCATCATGGACCTAATTAACAAGGATATATGGAATCTCCAAACTCTAGATCCCACGCAATTTGGTTTTGTGAAAGGTAGATTATGCCTGCTCAACCTGGTTGACTTCTTTGAGTCAGTCACCAGAGTGGTGGATGAAGGTAAGGCAGTTCATACAGCCTACCTCGATCTGGCCAAGGCCTTTGATACCATTCCTCAGTCAGGAATTATTGATAAACTCACCAAACTAGGCATCAACCCCTATATTGTTAGGTGGGTTGCAAACTGGTTCACAGATAGAACACATAGTGTGAAAGTAGCGGGCTCCAAGTCAGACTGCCAACCAGTCACGAGTGGAGTCCCACAGGGATCAGTCCTGGGTCCTCTCCTGTTTAGCACCTACTTCTCAGAAGTCCAGGCCAACACAGAGGGACTCTGGCTGACCAAATTCGCAGACGACTGCAAGCTGGAGCCATTATTAACTCCCCAAGTGATGCTGACATCCTACAGAAAGGCCTCACTGAGACCAATGACTGCTGTCAAAACCATGGCCTTAAGCTTAATGCCAAAAAATGCATCATCATCCCCTTTGGAAAAAAACTCAGTTCCCACTAATTACCACATCAATGGGAGCCCACTGAACACTGAAATCATTATAAGAGATCTGAGGACACAGGTTGATAGCAACCTCTTCTTTGACCACCACATTGCCACTGTAGTCAGAAAGTCCTTCTATGTGACACATCTCATTACCAAGGATTTTGCATCCAGGAAGAAAGAGGTCATCATTTCTCTCTACTCTTCCCTCATTAGACCAATCATAGAGTATGATGCCCCATTTGGCATGTACCTCACTAGATACCTGCAACAGCTGGAGAGGCCACAAAAGTACCTCACAAAGAGGATCCTAGGCCTTAAACACATGTCCTATACAGACAGACTCAAAAAACTCCAGCTGTTGTCTCATATCATCTACTAAGAGGCAATCTCTGCTTGACTTACAAAGCCATAGCTGACCCAACTCTGTTAGAAATGCTACATCTAGAGAAATCCCAATCCCTCCGCACCACATGCTCCAGACACCTCAACCTCATTACCACAATCAACAGAACATGCTGGAGGGACAGGTTCATAACCCAAAGACTGCCCATGCTCTGGAACAGACTTCCCATACATGTCAAGCAGAGCACCTCACTAGCCTTCTTCAAGAGAAATCTTGATGAATGGCTGGGAAACAGAAAGTTCACCCCAGGAATCATTCCAGTGGCTCTACTTGATAGAGGCACTGGGAACTAACAATGGGCGGCACAATGGCAGGGCACTTCTATGGACTAGGCTTGTAAACGCCCCAGGGCCATTAGTCTGGTACACACCTATGAACCTTCTCATTATAGCTAGCACTGTTGGATCCAAAGTATGGCATAGCTGAAGTGGAGCGTAAATTGTACACTTCGTTGAAATATAGACTATTAAACAGAGGATATAAAGTCGAGGAAATACATTCTAAGATAGAAGAAGTGTACAATTTACGCTCCACTTCAGCTATGCCATACTTTGGATCCAACAGTGCTAGCTATAATGAGAAACAAAATAGGAGTGAATCTTTCACTAAATTCTCCACCTTCTTTTCATCTGATCATATAGAGATTAAGCAGATTATAGACAAACACTGGGGTATATTACAGATAGATGAAGAAATTAAACAGATAGTAGGAGAAACACCGAGGTTTATCTTTAAGAATAAACACAACTTAAAAAGAATGTTATGCCATCCTAAATTTGATAGGAAATCTATACAGAATGGATGCACAAGATGCTGTGGTCGCTGTAATTTCTGTTGTTACATAGACAGTAAGACAGAATTCTTTCATCCTGATCAACAGAAAGTTTTTAATATAAGAGCTGAAGCCAACTGCATGACTTCTCATGTGATATACCTAGCTGGATTTTTAACTATTACGAGTCAGAATTCTAGTGAGTAAGAAAACAGTGGGGGGGGTGTTGTTTTCACTTTCCAACTACAAGACATGCCTCCTTATTTCCATTCATAATATGGTGCACATATAAGCTAATATTCATGAAGTGGTACTTCCCCATTGGTTTTATAATCAGCAACTCAACATTTCCTTCAATTGCATACTGAGCTGCTACAGCAACTAAGTGACTGAAGCACTGTATTTATTCTAGCACATTCATGTAAGCCAATATATTCCATCTGTCTAGCATGTTTTGTTGGGTAACAGGTTGCTGTTAGAAATCTTCCAAGGAGGGACTATTTCTATGATGCTCCTTTTTATATGAGTCGGTAGCAGCTCAGGCAGATGTTCGTGATCCTCTGATGCTTTGAGAATGGATTAGGGTTTTTATTGCGCCAAAGCAAACAAAATCACATATCTATGCAACCATCACAATACATTGTAGGAATAAAGCCCTGGAGGGGTGGGAGATATGAGAAAGATTTTCTCTGAAAAGACAGCTGCAGTTCTAAAGATGAAAGGAAAACAAAATATACTACCTAGAAGGGTAGTCAGAAATCTTAAAGGCACTTTTGAAGAAACTTACAGAAAATGCTGAAGAGGTTAACAGTTGTAAAAAGAAAGTTAGTTGCATATATGATGAACATATTCGAATACATGGCAGATTCAAATGACTTTTGACAAAACTGAAAGGAAATGCGTTTCTTGAGTGAATTGAGGTTTGTTGATTATAGAATGTTTTATTTACATTTTTAACTTGACGATTAGAGTTGTTTCCTGTCAGTTTTCTCATTTTTGCAACATGTGGCTTATGCTTACAGTTGGCACTGTTCCAGCAGTGCTGCTAATCTCTGTGGCTTTGGGGATTGTTTTGGACCCCCTATTATAAAATATGCATAACACGTTTTCAAGAAAAAGAACTTTTATGTGTCTTTTCATGTTGCATACACTGTTATAGAGAATATATCTGAATTGTCTAACCACATAATCCAAATAGTGTAAATAAAATGTCAAATTTGGCATAATTATGCATTTCACCCTCACAGAGTCCATAAGATGTATTTTTCACATAGATTGACAGAATTTAGTCTGCAACCCATTTCCTTCAATTAACAATCAAGTCTCGTCTAAATATCACTGAGTCTCTTAGCAACATAAAATACGCCCCTTGTTTTGTTTTAATCCACATCTGTTTGTTAAGCAAATCTTCTCTTATCTTGTATATCTACTCATAAAATAAAAGTTTTCTAAGATGGTCTAAAACCTGTAATTGGCCATTCTTCTAATTGTAAATGTCTTGTAATTGTTTCTGCTAGTGTAAAATACATCTGTTTAGAGTTTCCTCTTAAATTACCCTCACTCACCCTGTTTCACAAAAAAAAAACTTGCAGAAATATTTTAATATAGCATGAACATATTTTTGTGCACATTTCCCTGATATGTAACTCTCTCTCTTTCTGAGCTTTCTTAACACATTCCTCTGTTTGTTTTTCATATTTGCCTTGTTATTTTTATATTTAAGTATTCATTCTCTGAAACTTATTTTATCCAATGTGTTTGGATAAAATTTGGTAAACTTATTAATTTTGCAGGTTCAAATTCTGACAAGAGGGGAAGAAAAAAAGAAGTTATGTACTCACCTTAACATTCTATCCGTGTTGTCCATTTTCATTCTTCCTCAACTGTTGGGTTTGGATCCGAACCTTGGATCTGACTCAGCTGTTAATAAAGCTTGTGGTAGCCAAAAAGCTCTTGAGCTTCTCCCTTACCCATAATGCACCTTATACCTCAGATCTTGTTTGCTGATTTACATAAAGTAACAGCTGTCAATGTGCATGTATATAGACACATAAATCCATACAAATCCTACAGAAGGAACTATATCTGGAGCTCAACATAAAGGACAGTGGTATCCTTACAATATCTCATTCTTCTAGAACTTTGTTGTGAAAAGGGCTTGGGGTTGGTGAGCAGGAAGTTCAGGAAGAATGAAAATGGAGAACACTTATGGTGAGTACATAACTTCCTTATCTGATGTTGTCAATTTTCATTCTATCCTCAACTGTTGGGACAGAGTCCCCAGCTACCTAAAATCCCGGGTGGACTCTAAGGAAGGATATTCCCAGTACAGTTAGCCAAAAAGCAGCTCTACCCCTCGAGACCATATCTAGTTTGTAACGATTGATAAAGATATGAGGACTGTCCCAGGTTAAAGCTGCACATAAGTCTTCCATGGAAGCCCTGGACAGAAACACAGAAGAAGCTGCCATGGACCTAGCTGAATAGGCTCTTACAGGTTTAGGTAAGGTTAAACCTACCCTGTTATAGATAAAGAAATACAATCTGTCAGCCATCTGGCTAAAGAAACTTTTAACTGGTTTGCTCAATTTCAAATCTGCAAAGGTAACAAACAATTGATCTGTCTTCCTGATTTTTTTGTGTTATAGAAGTAAACAAGTAAATGTCTGTGAACAACCAGTAAATGTAACATATATTCACTTTTGTTTTCAAATTTAGGAAAGAATACTGGCAAATGAATGGACTGATTGATATTGGATTCTGACACTACCTTGGGAAGGGAAGATGCATTGGTATGTAATGTACCTCTATCCTTATGAAAGATCAAGTAGGAGGGTTCGATGACAATGCTTCAAGTTCTGACATCCTGGCAGAGGTAATGGCCACTAGAAAGATCATTTTCTAGTGGCCCTTACCTCTGCTTTGCCAGAAATGGCCTGCATCTGTCACCCCTGGGTTTGTGGGTACTGGCTAAGGCTCTTGTCACCCCTATAGTGCCTTTTTTAGGCAGTGTTCCAAAGACCAAATTACCACTGTAACAGCTATAAATAAATGCAGTCTGAGGGTCATGCTGCTCAGTGCAAATTCTAAATCTCAAGATGCACTCGTTCAAAGCACTCCACAAAATGGAGAACATCGCCATTTGTGCTGTAAAGGAGACCTGGTTTAAAGCGTCAGAAAGCACACCTGTGCTACCAGGCTATAACTCATTCCACAGCTTTTGGCCCCGAAACATGGACCGAAGCCCCAAAGGCAGTGGTGTCTCCATATTCATAAAGGATATGCACACCTCCAGACTAGTAGCCCAGCATAATGCATCTGAGATACTTCAGGTACAACTAACATTGGGTAAGACTGCGAACCAGGTCATAGCCTGCTACAGGTCCCCAACCATGTCCATAGACTCTCACTCCAGGTTCCTAAGCACCCTGGAATCTATCAAGGTCCAACCTAATACTCTCATACTAGGAGAATTCAACTACCCCTCCATCAACTGGGAAAACTACTCAAGCACCAATGCACTGGCCCAACGCTTCCTGGAATTCATCAGTTCCAATGCCCTGGGCCATCTCATTCTTACCCCCACTAGAAGAAGCAAAATCCTTGACCTGGTTATTACTAACATGGGCAACCGTTGCTCTACACCAATAGTCAATTCCTCCCTGGTTAGATCTGACCACAAACTAATCATCATGGAAAGTCACATCTCACCCACACCCCCCCACAAAGCTAACCTCCATGAAAAACTTCTCCAAAGCTGACTTTGGACTCCTAAAAACAGAGGTGGCTAACTTCACGGCACTCATGCCAATGGAAAATAGATGCATGACTGCCAAATCATACACCAATGCACTGTATGAACGCGTACATAAATGTATGGAACTAACCATACCCAACAGAACCAACAAGCTCTCCTCCAAAAAAAGGAAGCCAGTCTGGTGGCCCCCTGCCATTAATAAACTCTACAACAGAAAGTAGAAAGTGTTGCAGAAAAAGGTGAAGTCCCAAGACTGGGAAAATTCCCTTATTAGCCTCAACAAAAAGTTGAGATCCCTCATTAAAACCTCCAAAACCAGCTATGAAGGCAGAATTGTGGCAGACACTAAAAACAACCACAAAGCCTTCTTTAGTTATATCAAGAATCTTCATGGAAATACCCAGATTTGCTCTGTGTTACTGCACAATGGTACCTACTATACTGAGCAAACAGATATTGCCAACATGCTGGCCAACAGATTCAGTGTCAGCATTACCCCCCTCTCTCCCCCCTAAAGGACCAATCTCAATACCAGAAGAATGCCAGGCACCCTGCATTACTGCAGCACAGGTTAAAGCTGCATTGTCAACGGCCAAGAATACAGCTTCCATGGGACCCGACAATATCCCTGGCTGTGTTCTACATGAATTACAAAGTGAACTGGCACCATATCTGTGTGCTCTGTTCACTGACAGCCTCACCTCAGGCTATGTCCCTACTGAATGGCACACTGCTACAGTCACCCCTCTCCATAAAGGAGGAGTGACTACAGACCCTGGAAATTATCGCCCCATTAGTCTGACAAGTCTGACATGAAAGGCTATGGAGTGCATCATCATGGACCTAATTAACAAGGATATATGGAATCTCCAAACTCTAGATCCCACGCAATTTGGTTTTGTGAAAGGTAGATTATGCCTGCTCAACCTGGTTGACTTCTTTGAGTCAGTCACCAGAGTGGTGGATGAAGGTAACGCAGTTCATACAGCCTACCTCGATCTGGCCAAGGCCTTTGATACCATTCCTCAGTCAGGAATTATTGATAAACTCACCAAACTAGGCATCAACCCCTATATTGTTAGGTGGGTTGCAAACTGGTTCACAGATAGAACACATAGTGTGAAAGTAGCGGGCTCCAAGTCAGACTGCCAACCAGTCACGAGTGGAGTCCCACAGGGATCAGTCCTGGGTCCTCTCCTGTTTAGCACCTACTTCTCAGAAGTCCAGGCCAACACAGAGGGACTCTGGCTGACCAAATTGCAGCGACTGCAAGCTGGAGCCATTATTAACTCCCAAGTGATGCTGACATCCTACAGAAAGGCCTCACTGAGACCAATGACTGCTGTCAAAACCATGGCCTTAAGCTTAATGCCAAAAAATGCATCATCATCCCCTTTGGAAAAAAACTCAGTTCCCACTAATTACCACATCAATGGGAGCCCACTGAACACTGAAATCATTATAAGAGATCTGAGGACACAGGTTGATAGCAACCTCTTCTTTGACCACCACATTGCCACTGTAGTCAGAAAGTCCTTCTATGTGACACATCTCATTACCAAGGATTTTGCATCCAGGAAGAAAGAGGTCATCATTTCTCTCTACTCTTCCCTCATTAGACCAATCATAGAGTATGATGCCCCATTTGGCATGTACCTCACTAGATACCTGCAACAGCTGGAGAGGCCACAAAAGTACCTCACAAAGAGGATCCTAGGCCTTAAACACATGTCCTACACAGACAGACTAAAAAAACTCCAGCTGTTGTCTCATATCATCTACTAAGAGGCAATCTCTGCTTGACTTACAAAGCCATAGCTGACCCAACTCTGTTAGAAATGCTACATCTAGAGAAATCCCAATCCCTCCGCACCACATGCTCCAGACACCTCAACCTCATTACCACAATCAACAGAACATGCTGGAGGGACAGGTTCATAACCCAAAGACTGCCCATGCTCTGGAACAGACTTCCCATACATGTCAAGCAGAGCACCTCACTAGCCTTCTTCAAGAGAAATCTTGATGAATGGCTGGGAAACAGAAAGTTCACCCCAGGAATCATTCCAGTGGCTCTACTTGATAGAGGCACTGGGAACTAACAATGGGCGGCACAATGGCAGGGCACTTCTATGGACTAGGCTTGTAAACGCCCCAGGGCCATTAGTCTGGTACACACCTATGAACCTTCTCATTATAGCTAGCACTGTTGGATCCAAAGTATGGCATAGCTGAAGTGGAGCGTAAATTGTACACTTCGTTGAAATATAGACTATTAAACAGAGGATATAAAGTCGAGGAAATACATTCTAAGATAGAAGAAGTGTACAATTTACGCACTTCAGCTATGCCATACTGGATCCAACAGTGCTAGCTATAATGAGAAACAAAATAGGAGTGAATCTTTCACTAAATTCTCCACCTTCTTTTCATCTGATCATATAGAGATTAAGCAGATTATAGACAAACACTGGGGTATATTACAGATAGATGAAGAAATTAAACAGATAGTAGGAGAAACACGAGGTTTATCTTTAAGAATAAACACAACTTAAAAAGAATGTTATGCCATCCTAAATTTGATAGGAAATCTATACAGAATGGATGCACAAGATGCTGTGGTCGCTGTAATTTCTGTTGTTACATAGACAGTAAGACAGAATTCTTTCATCCTGATCAACAGAAAGTTTTTAATATAAGAGCTGAAGCCAACTGCATGACTTCTCATGTGATATACCTAGCTGTTTGTCAATTATGTTCATCCTTCTGTGTTGGTAAAACAAATCGACCACTGAGGGATAGGATAAGGGAACATGTATATCACATAAGGTAAGGTACATTACATAATGCCCTTGCCAAGCATGTAGCATTAAATGACGACACACATAAATTTTTGTTCAAGGTACTTGAAGTAATTACTCCCAACTCTAGAGGGGGTGACATTAAGATATATACAGAGAGTAAGGAAACTGAATGGATAATTCTACTAAGATCAGATAAAGGATTAGGCCTCAATGATAGGGCCTCTATCAAGCCAAAATTAAGACAGCGTAGAAACATTAGATAAACCCCTAGAAATAGGTATTCTATCTCTCTGTAAACGAATTGTCTTTCATATCACTACCATGTCATTACGTCATAGATTTAGTTACCACATGTAGTGTGGTTACTTTATTTTATAAGACATTATATTAATTTATACATGCATTATATATGAAATTTTATATGTTAGACATTAAGCATACTTGTCTATAGAATCTTTCTCACACTAATATCTATTTTAATTACAAATATATATGTACTAACTGATATGTCTTTATATATATATTTTTATATATAACTTTTATATATGCGTTTCCTATCTATACTTTATATATGAGATTGTTTTTAAATGGTTTTATCTTTATCAGATTTATATATTAAGCTGGGTCTTTGATGTCTGCCTGCTTCTTTAAATAATCATACCAATTAACTTACTTGATTGATTAATTGTTTAAAACCTGTGTATATATAAGATGTGGAATCTTAAAATGAATGTAAGATCTGATGAAGCTACACAGCGAAGCGTATCTTATTAATTATTGATAATAAAGTACTTTGAACTTTAAGTGTTACACTTGTTTTCGCTCAGTCCTGCTATTTTGATTTACTATAACTTTGATTTATACTGCTTGCACGACGTTTAATAGCATAGCAGCCTCCATTACTTGTTTTATACATCATATTTCTTGCTTTGCTGCTAACTGGGACAAGTGTTTTTAATATGACTGACATCGAATTGGACTACATCCCAAGAGGTGAAGACCGAGGAGTGAGGTAATGCGACCAAGAGGTGAAGACCGTGGTGGTGAGGTACTGCAACGCAGATTTAAACAATACCTCAATGAAGTTACTAACGCCGTGCTTCTTTGAGAATGTGACTGCTACTGATGACGTGAATGAAGGTGCAGTTGACTTGGAAAGGCTGCATATACTACTAGAGGATTGAAAAGGATTTCATGAAGCTGAAACGCCTGCAAACACAGAGAATACATTTTCAGTTTTGCCTCGATCAAAACATTATTCCAAGAGGCTTAAGGGTTTTACGATGCCTAGCCAGGGCAAGGATTACCCAATTGCTAGCGAAATGGCAGAGACTTAATATAGAGGTGAGTCGGAATTATCTTAGACTTTTAATAGACTTTTATACCAGAAGAAAGTAAATTGATAGAAAGCATAAATGCGAAGCAACAAATGTTATATAGAGACTTTGCTGATTTTCTGGTTCAACCACTACTGGAGAACTTACTGGACTGTGTTTTAGCATTTGAAAGGAAGCTACTACAACAAAAAGGAATAAAGCTAAAGAGACATTAATGATTTTAGACAAAGCCATGTCTTTACTTGGCCCAGACCAGGGCATGGACAGAATGAGCGTAATGCAATGGTGAACAATGATAATGCTATGAATAGTTCACAATATGTGAATAAAAGGAATGTAGAGAATGTTATCTTATGTGACAATATTAGTAATGAAGTTAAGAAGAATATGTGTACTTTAAATGCTCCAAACAATAATGCTGGGAATAGTAATATGTCGACTTTAAATGTTCAGAGTATACCTTCTGCTGATGAGATTACAGAATTAAATGATGATGTTTGTATAGAGAATGTAGCAATCGATGTAACTGATAAACCCCACTGTAAAGATTCAATAGATGTTATACACATCATACACCCCAGTGTGAACTTAGACACTAATTTATATCCTAATGTTCACATAGTTAAAGACAAGACACCTCATATGAATTGAGACACTAGTGAGACCAAAGGTTAAAACCACAGAAAAATCTAGCAATAAAACAAATGCTGAATTGGTTTTTCCTCTACCGATACGTATGGACAAAGGCCCACAGAGGTCGAGGTCTATGAGTCGTGGGAGGCAGAAGAGGAAATTTTCAGGAGACATTCCATCCAACCAAACTTTAAAGAAAATGTAGACGCACAAGAATTAGTGCACAATATATCAAGTAAGACACTAACTTATGAAGATATTCAATTGTTAAGCAAGGGTCTAAACTTTATTCCAAGAAGTCACAGTAAACTAACAGACACAGTCACTGACTTGAAAATATTCTGCAGAAATGTCATGCTAAAATTGTTATATAAAACCCAAACTAGCAATACTTCTAAAACAGAAGCATTCACATTTAAGAGACTAAGTGATTTGCCAACCCATCACCCACTCGTTGAGGCATATTTGAAGTTAACTGAAGATGAGTTACATGTATAATATGCAGATAGAGTAGAGCAAAAAAAGATGTAAAAGGAGAGATAATTTAACTTATAAAGAAAGAGTAAGTCTAAAACAATTACAGGAAGACCCTACTATAGTTATTAGACCAGCTGACAAAGGAGGCAGCATTGTTGTTATGGATATGCAAAATTATATCGGAGCAATGACAGAATTGATGCAGGACAAATTCTATGATTTAATAACAAAAGACGATGTTATAGAAACTATAAGATATGTGAAGAATACTAGAGGATATTTTCAAAAAGTAAACTGATTGACAAGGAATTATTTGACTATCTTAATATTCTAACACCTACTATACCAGTTATTCAAGGACAGCCAAAAATACACAAGGATAATAAGAACCCACCCATGAGACCAATAGTTTCTGGACGAGTTTGGGTCACAGAACATCTATCAGTATTTGTAGAAAAACATCTGAGGGCTGTACTAAATAAAAATAAAATAGTACTAAAAGACACTAAACAATTCCTTACAGAATTTTATGATTGTATTCAAGACAAAACAATCACTAAAGACTATTTATTTGTCACATTTGACATACAGTCACTGTTCACAGTGATTCCCAATGAACTGGGCTTGAATCATACATTACAGTACCTGAAAAATCACAGTGACTATACCAATGTACTTATTGACTTAATAGTTCACTTTTTGGAATTAGTCTTAGAAAATAATGTCTTTTTGTTCAAGGATAACATCTATAGACAGAAAGATGGCATAGCCATGGGTACATCTTGTGCCAACAGCTACGCCAATATGTTTCTTGCACATTGGGAAGAACATACATTATTTCTACAAAATTTCTTTGAGAAACATGTGATATTTTACAGACATTTTGTGGATGATGTCTTTATTCTTTGGAAAGGGACACCCCAACAACTTGAATCCACATACCTAATCATGAACAATTTAATACCATGTCTTAAGTTTACCATGAAGTTTTCAGAGGATAGAATTGAGTTTCTAGACTTATATATAGAGAGGCTACATAATAATTTAATTAACACTGGAGTTCATCGTAAAACATGTTATGTTAACTCATTGCTTCTAAGATCCAGTATGCACCCTCCTTTTATCTTTAGAAAAATTGTGAAAGGACAAGCTATTAGAGCTTCCAGACTGAATCCAATGGAAGAGGGATTTCACACTGAGATAAATGATTTGAAATATAGACTATTAAACAGAGGATATAAAGTCGAGGAAATACATTCTAAGATAGACGAAGTGTACAAGTTACGCTCCACTTCAGCTATGCCATACTTTGGATCCAACAGTGCTAGCTATAATGAGAAACAAAATAGGAGTGAATCTTTCACTAAATTCTCCACCTTCTTTTCATCTGATCATATAGAGATTAAGCAGATTATAGACAAACACTGGGGTATATTACAGATAGATGAAGAAATTAAACAGATAGTAGGAGAAACACCGAGGTTTATCTTTAAGAATAAACACAACTTAAAAAGAATGTTATGCCATCCTAAATTTGATAGGAAATCTATACAGAATGGATGCACAAGACTGTGGTCGCTGTAATTTCTGTTGTTACATAGACAGTAAGACAGAATTCTTTCATCCTGATCAACAGAAAGTTTTAATATAAGAGCTGAAGCCAACTGCATGACTTCTCATGTGATATACCTAGCTGTTTGTCAATTATGTTCATCCTTCTATGTTGGTAAAACAAATCACCACTGAGGGATAGGATAAGGAACATGTATATCACATAAGGAAAGGTACATTACATAATGCCATTGCCAAGCATGTAGCATTAAATGACACACATAAATTTTGTTCAAGGTACTTGAAGTAATTACTCCCAACTCTAGAGGGGGTGACATTAAGATATATACAGAGAGTAAGGAAACTGAATGGATAATTCTATAAGATCAGATAAAGGATTAGGCCTCAATGATAGGGCCTCTATCAAGCCAAAATTAAGACAGCGTAGAAACATTAGATAAACCCTAGAAATAGGTATTCTATCTCTGTAAACGAATTGTCTTTTATATCACTACCATGTCATTACGCCATAGATTTAGTTACCACATGTAGTGTGGTTACTTTATTTTATAAGACATTATATTAATTTATACATACATATATATGAAATTTTATATGTTAGACATTAAGCATACTTGTCTATAGAATCTTTCTCACACTAATATCTATTTTAATTACAAATATATATGTACTAACTGATATGTTTTTTATATATATTTTTTATATATAACTTTTTTATATATGCGTTTCCTATCTATACTTTATATATGAGATTGTTTTTAAATGGTTTTATCTTTATCAGATTTGTATATTAAGCTGGGTCTTTGATGTCTGCCTGCTTCTTTAAATAATCATACCAATTAACTTACTTGATTGATTAATTGTTTAAAACCTGTGTATATATAAGATGTGGAATCTTAAAATGAATGTAAGATCTGATGAAGCTACACAGCGAAAGCGCTTATCTTATTAATTATTGATAATAAAGTACTTTGAACTTTAAGTGTTACACTTGTTTTCGCTCAGTCCTGCTATTTTGATTTACTATACTTAAATAATAGAAACAAGGTTTAAGGCAAGCCTTGTTCACTGAATACTGGTTTAACTAAACTTTTATTGACTTATAAAGCTGTCTACCAGTTAAAAAGAAGTTTACCAGAATAAGGGGGACCTAAAAGAGGAACTATTGCAAATTTTTGTGTTAACTGTTCTTTCAAAAAGGGGAAGCAATATGCAGAAACACCCAAGTGAAATCAGACATTAGAAGTCTTGTTTACAACTTAGGAAATGATTTGTAATTTTCCAAAAATATTCCATCAGCTCGAAGCTTCTAGACTGTCATGACCTTTTGACCTTGCTGTTTATACAAGACTATAAAATGCTCAGCAGCCAGTAATAGAATGGAACTTACCATCCGGATTTGATTGCTTTGATCAACATTAGCCTGAACTGAGCATACAGCTATTTTGCCGGTGTCGGCCCTGTCTTGACTGAACAGATAGCTACACTGTTAGAGTTGGAGTCCCCTATCAGTGGCAAAGGTGATATTATTGATGCCTATGCTTGTCAGTACAAAATTTATTTTCTCTGAGTGAACTTAATCAGCTAAATTAATTACTGTTTAGTGTAAATTGTTTACCTTAGTTTAATAAAGTGTTTAAGCTTGTGCCTTGGTATTTTGTGTCATTTCTTCTAAACTGTATTAACCTCAGAATTAAAATAATGGACTGCAACACCCAGTAAACAAACCTTTACCACTTACTTGTATAAAGCTTTCTTGTAGATGGTTTATGGGAAGATAAAAGGATATGACAGATGGGAAGAGAGCATTGGTTGTCTGGCTATTAATGGAACTGGAGAAACCACACTGTTAGCTTGAGGTTTGAGACATCCAGATGTTCAATATATGTCGGATGTGAAAGAATGCCTGAAATCAGATCCAGAAACCAAGGTTGGCAAAATAGATGAGGCCATAGGAAGGGGAACCAAATCTGATGAGGCCAGTACGGTGCAAACAGGATGACTTTGTTCTTCAACCTGGCACCTGTCTGAAGAAAAATGTGGAATCAGGGGAATTGGTGGGTAAGCATAAAGTAGACCGGGGGCAATTGTGAAGTAGAGTGTTCCTTGGTGATTCCCCCTAAGGGGGGATTAGGGCAAAGTATCTGCTGCATTTGTTGTTTGGGAGAGAAGCAAAAAGATTGGAGCAAGTCTGGCCCTATTGATGGAAAATCATTTCTGCCACTTTCAAGTTGAGGGATCGCTCATGAGATAGAAGAATGGACCTGCTCGATTTGTCTGTGATCACGTTTGACTTCACCAGAATGTGTGTCGGTATGAGAAAGCAGTTGAATGAGATCACTCATTGCCACACTCTGAGTACTTCTCGATACAAGGGGTAATATCTGGTCCCTTCTTGTTTGTTGATGTACTAAACTACTGACATATGGTCCGTTTGAATCGCAATTGTCCCTAAAGGAGGAATGTCCTGGAAGGCCTGCAATGCTAAGAGCACTGCTCTCATCTCTAGCACACTGATATGCAAGTTGGCTTCTTCGGGGGACCAAATGCCTTGTACTGTTCTCTCCAGAAAGTGCCCCACCCACACAATCTGGGAATCATCTGTGGTCACTATGGCCTTGGGTTGAGGGAGAATGAAAGGACAACCTTGTAGAACTTGATATGAGTGAATCCACCACCAGAGATACCTCTTGTATGCTTGAGTGATTCTTACTTAAATTTGACATGTGTTGGTAAAGAATCGACCATTATGTTGCTAGCATCCACTGAATAATTCTGTAAGAAATCTTGCCAGAGGAACTAAGATTATGGCAACTGACATTGACCCCAAGGCTTGAAAGATCAACCAGGCTGAAATGCTGGTACTGTGAATTATTCTCCTAACCTGGAATCTGATAATCTGTACTCTTGAGACAGGAAGAGAAGCTGTCACTGATATGTCGAAGACTCTATGAATTCTAAGGTTTGAGTTGGGTATAGCTGAGACTTGCCATAATTTTCCAGTTATCCCCAGATGAGAACAACTTTGAAGTACCTGCCCTTGTTAGCAGATGCCTGGTCAGGTGGTAATGAGTCAGTCATCTAGATATGGAAGCATGCAGAATCCCTTCAGTCTCAGGTGAGCTGCCACCACTGCCATGCATTTCATAAGCACCCTGGGGGCTGTAGTGAGGCCAAAGGGCAGTGCTCTGAACTGGTAGTGACAGGCTCTCAGCCAGAAGTGTAAATACCTTCTGGATTGTCTGTTCATCTTTATGTGATAGTACGCATCCTGAAGGTCTATTGAGCACATCCAGTCATCCTTGCACAGGAAGGGTAGAATGGACTGAACCATTACCATCCAAAACTATGACCGTCAAACTGACTTGTTCAAAATGCTGAGATCCAAAATTTGTCTCCAGAGCCCTGTTTTCTTTGGCACTAAAAAATCTTGAATAAGTTCCAAATTCTGTCTTGTCTGGTGGGACCTCTTGGATGACTCTTTTTTTTCCTAGCAGATACTGTAGTTAGAGTGCTGTTGCATTCCTCTGAGTGGGTGGAACATTGGGAGTTTACATATAGTTGAAGATGGAAAGGAAAAGGGAATTATTTAATCATTGGAAATAATCCTCTGCACCCAAGTATCTCTTGTTATACCTAGCCAGGCTCCGTGGTACAGGGATAGTCAACCCTCGATTGCCTCCAGGGGTGGACAACCGGGTCTCCTTTCAGGAGCATTGGTAGGGTCTATCAGAGAAAGAATTGCTGAAACCCTGGTTTTGCAAGCCTTGTCTGCCATGGAGGCATTGTCATTCATTAGAGTTCTCCCCTATGCCCCTACGGGAACTTCCTCCAAGTGTGTCCTGGAAAAGACCTTGGGACTTCCTGAACTACATTTTCCACCCACCACACTGATTCCTTGAAAACTGCGGTGGTTGTGCTGCGGTAGCGCTGTCACCTCACAGTAAGATGTCCTGTTCGATTCTCAGCTAGAGCGTCTTCTGTGTGGAGACATGCGTGAACGTACCTTTGTTGAAGGTTGTGCGTCAGGGCCGGCAACCCGGCACGTAAAAATCTACTGCCAATCATTAGCGGACCGGAGTTCCGATGTGGCGACCCCTAACTGGGAAAAGCCGAAAGTCACAGCAACACTGATTCCTAGAAAAGGATAGTTGAGGAGTCAAAAAAACATACCTACTGCAGAGAGGGTCTTTACATCCTTCTCATACCTAGATAATATGTTCTTCATTTTTGGGCCAAACAATGAACTGCCGTCAAAGGGAGTAATGACAAACAAAGACTTAAAAGGCTCCACAGAATCATATAAGCACATCCAGGCATGCCTCCTAATGGATATGCCTGAACCAGCGGCCCTTGTAGCTCCTTTGACTGCATGCAAAATAAGCCTCATGGATGAATTCAAAATGGATTGGAGGGTAGCCAACTGGGAGGCCACAGATGATTGGATCTCAGCAGTAATGGTCTGTGAAAAGTATTTTGAAAGTTCCTTGATCAAGTCCCTTTGTAACATAGTAAAATGTGCCAAATAGTTCAGCGACTTAAGAGTGAAGGTTGCTGAAGCATAGACATGCTTCTTAAACCTGTCCATTGCCTTAGACTCCCTGTTAAGGGTATGAACTTTGTTCAGCAAGCTCCTTCTTGTTGGCCACCACCACGACCATGACATCCACGGGCACCCCCTTACTCCAAAATTCCTTCCAGAGAGATGGATCCAAAATCCAATCTGGCCTCTTAGGGACTGACTTAACTGAGTCAGGCTCCTTCCATGCCTGCTGAGAAAACAATTCAATAAGCTCGTCTGTGGGCGGAGTCACCCAGAGGGTACATGGGCCAGCTATAAAGGCCTTCACAAACATTGATTCCTCCAGTGAAGGATTGCTGGAGGTCCAGCCAACTCTCTGCTTTAGGATCTCAAGGATGTCTCCAAATGAGAAATCTTCTGAAGGTGATCATGGAGACTCATCACCATCATAGAAATCGGTATCCTCAGTGACTGACTCTTGTGGAGAGTCCAAGTGCCTCCTCTTGTGCTTTCTCTTCCTAGGGACTTCCTCAGTGGGGTGTTCTGGAGAAGTGTTGCAAGAGATTGTGAAACCCTGCTGGATGAACTGGGGTCTCGAGCTGGCTATCCCTGTGGTGTAGAATGATGTGGCTCCAAGTGCAGACACATCTAGAAACTAGATTGAAGATCTGAGGGAGTTGAATCCATCAATCCTGTTAGAAGGGAAAATACCCTCTTCAGTACCTTGAAGGCAGACCACTCTGGAGAGAAGGAAGACCTCGGCCCAAGAAGGCAGGCTTCTGGACTGCTGTATCCCTCTGCCCTGAAAGCAGTCTCCCCAAGGAGGAATTTGGGTCAAGCTATCCAGTGCCAAAGCACCAAAACACTGAGATGGCTCTGAAACTTTCAGAGTAGACTTCAATGCCTTGGATCCAACAAGGAAGCTTTGGCTCTTAGAGTCATCTAGATCCAATGATGCCAGAGCTGGTGTACTCAGAGTTAGCTTCAGATATGAAGATAAAGTTATCTTCAGATCCAAGCCAGATGGACCTGAAAGGTTTGTATTCAGGGGTTCTGAAGCAACCAGACAGATCAGAGAAGGAGTTAGAAGTGGTGATGTGGTAGATGGATGAGCCTCCTGACCTAAGGGGGGGGGGTATGAGTCGGTAAAACACTCATATGAATCTGCGCTGAGAGAAACGTCCTCATCATTCTGTCTACATCTTCCTCAGTAAAACTCCTGGATGAACGAGACAAGGCAAGAGAAGTGTGACTTGGATTGGTGCCTTTCCAAAAAAGGTGAGGGAACTCTGGACAGCACAGGATCATAACTAAAGAAATACCTGGTCCTTGGAGGAATTATCAGACATGAAGTAGTTGGATCTGTGAGATTCTTTGCTGGATCTGAGGACATAGGATCCATTAGTTTCTTCTTCTTTGGATCTGAAGGGGAGGAGCTTTGAGATGTTCTCAGATCCGATTTCAATCTCTTCCTTGTTGGCTCCAAAGATGGAATCAAGGAAGTAGAAAGCTTAGAAGACTTTGTTATGGACTCCTTAGCTTTAATTTTGGGGGATTGAGCCCAGAGATAGTTTCATCAAAAGAAGATGGCAATAAACCATTGAGGATAAGCTTATTCTTATTATCCACAAGAGCCCTGGTATTGAAATTCTTGCAAACAGAACAACCCTCCTGAAGACGTTGTGGGCCTAGACAGTAAACAGAAAGAGAATGAGCATCTGAAACAGGTAATTTGTACCTACATTTCAGACACTTTTTAAAACTGGAAAGTCCTTTCTCAGACATGCCGTGACTAAGGAAAAAAATAGTAAGATAGAAGACAATTTTATATATAGATATATATATATATATATATATATATATATATAGGGTACAGGAAAAAAAAAACAAATACCAGCAATGGTGCTAGAACTACACTAGCCTATATGACAGAGAGAAAAGGAAAAAAAAACAGACTACCAACAATGGTAAATAAGAATTACAATAATGTAAGAGGGTAAAGGAATAATATATATATATCAGGTAAAAAATAGCTGCTATATTTAGTGTCTCGAAAATAACAGTAAAGTTTGTTAGTTAAAAATGACAAGACACCTTGGCAGAGCAACAGTCACTATTCCAGTTTCAGTTCTTTACTTACAGTTAGTGGAAAATGAATTGGAATAAACACCTCAGATAATTGATGGTTACCATCCAAATTGATAGCCAAAAGCAAGTTTATGTTGGACAATAACTGTCTGTTAAGATAGCAGCTGTTAAAGTTTCACGCCTTCTGCAAACGGTTTTGCTGTAAAATAGTCAGCAAAACACACCGGCTGTTTAAATCCCAGTAAATTTTTTGAGTTAACAGGTTGGTTTTCACCTCACCAAACAGAAACTCGTTCCACAGTTAAACAACACAATCTATTATGTGTTGAAATTAGTCTTCACCTCATTACAAATGGAAACAGCTGTCCAAAATACACATTTAGAAGGACCACAGCGATATAATCTTGTAAATACGAACACTTTATTGACAAAAAAATGGCAAGCGCTTTCACCTTGTAGACTTCCTCAGGCAAACACATCACAGAGCTTTTAACATATATATATATATATATATATATATATATATATATATATATATATATATATATACTTTAGGTCTGTGTGACATCACTTCCCTTGTGCTCAACTCACATTCAAATATTTAAAGCAACACTAACTATATAAAACATGTGTATAAAATGCAGAGTATAATGTTGAGTGGAGCTATAATCAGCTCAACATATACTACTTAAAATCAATTGTATAATAATAATAAATAAAAATATAAATATGAATGTCATACTTTTATTCTAAATTTGAACACTCTCTGCTATGCTAAGGTGGATTATTTAAGATGACATCAAGTAAATTTTTTTAAAAATAAAACCTTATAAAACAGAATACAAGCCTACAATTAAACTTATTCCAAGTAGGAGTAGCTGTGCCAAGCAAACAATCTCAAGCTTATAAAACCATTCAATGTTAATGAATAGATGACAGAAACCCAGTCAAACCCTGATCAATTTATTTGAACTCATTAAAATTATACATAATTTAAACCATAAAATTATTAAGTTTGATATTGCTGATGAAGCTACACAGTTTGAAAAGCGCTTTTATCTTATTAATTATTGATAATAAAGTACTTTGAACTTTAAGTGTTACACTTGTTTTCGCCAGTCCTGCTATTTTGATTTACTATACTTAAATAATAGAAACAAGCTTTAAGGCAAGCCTTGTTCACTGAATACTGGTTTAACTAAACTTTTATTGACTTATAAAGCTGTCTACCAGTTAAAAAGAAGTTTACCAGAATAAGGGGGACCTAAAAGAGGAACTATTGCAAATTTTTGTGTTAACTGTTTTTTCAAAAAGGGGAAGCAATATGCAGAAACACCCAAGTGAAATCAGACATTAGAAGTCTTGTTTACAACTTAGGAAATGATTTGTAATTTTCCAAAAATATTCCATCAGCTCGAAGCTTCTAGACTGTCATGACCTTTTGACCTTGCTGTTTATACAAGACTATAAAATGCTCAGCAGCCAGTAATAGAATGGAACTTACCATCCGGATTTGATTGCTTTGATCAACATTAGCCTGAACTGAGCATACAGCTATTTTGCCGGTGTCGGCCCTGTCTTGACTGAACAGATAGCTACACTGTTAGAGTTGGAGTCCCCTATCAGTGGCAAAGGTGATATTATTGATGCCTATGCTTGTCAGTACAAACTTTATTTTCTCTGAGTGAACTTAATCAGCTAAATTAATTACTGTTTAGTGTAAATTGTTTACCTTAGTTTAATAAAGTGTTTAAGCTTGTGCCTTGGTATTTTGTGTCATTTCTTCTAAACTGTATTAACCTCAGAATTAAAATAATGGACTGCAACACCCAGTAAACAAACCTTTACCACTTACTTGTATAAAGCTTTCTTGTAGATGGTTTATGGGAAGATAAAAGGATATGACAGATGGGAAGAGAGCATTGGTTGTCTGGCTATTAATGGAACTGGAGAAACCACACTGTTAGCTTGAGGTTTGAGACATCCAGATGTTCAATATATGTCGGATGTGAAAGAATGCCTGAAATCAGATCCAGAAACCAAGGTTGGCAAAATAGTTGAGGCCATAGGAAGGGGAACCAAATCTGATGAGGCCAGTACGGTGCAAACAGGATGACTTTGTTCTTCAACCTGGCACCTGTCTGAAGAAAAATGTGGAATCAGGGGAATTGGTGGGTAAGCATAAAGTAGACCGGGGGGGGGCAATTGTGAAGTAGAGTGTTCCTTGGTGATTCCCCCTAAGGGGGGATTAGGGCAAAGTATCTGCTGCATTTGTTGTTTAGGAGAGAAGCAAAAAGATTGGAGCAAGTCTGGCCCCATTGATGGAAAATCATTTCTGCCACTTTCAAGTTGAGGGATCGCTCATGAGATAGAAGAATGGACCTGCTCAATTTGTCTGTGATCACGTTTGACTTCACCAGAATGTGTGTCGGTATGAGAAAGCAGTTGAATGAGATCACTCATTGCCACACTCTGAGTACTTCTTGATACAAGGGGTAATATCTGGTCCCTTCTTGTTTGTTGATGTACTAAACTACTGACATATTGTCCGTTTGAATCGCAATTGTCCCTAAAGGAGGAATGTCCTGGAAGGCCTGCAATGCTAAGAGCACTGCTCTCATCTCTAGCACACTGATATGCAAGTTGGCTTCTTCGGGGGACCAAATGCCTTGGACTGTTCTCTCTAGAAAGTGCCCCACCCACACAATCTGGGAATCATCTGTGGTCACTATGGCCTTGGGTTGAGGGAGAATGAAAGGACAACCTTGTAGAACTTGATATGAGTGAATCCACCACCAGAGATACCTCTTGTATGCTTGAGTGATTCTTACTTGTGTTGACATGTGTTGGTAAAGAATCAACCATTATGTTGCTAGCATCCACTGAAGAATTCTCTAAGAAATCTTGCCAGAGGAACTAAGATTATGGCAACTGACATTGACCCCAAGGCTTGAAAGATCAACCAGGCTGAAATGCTGGTACTGTGAATTATTCTCCTAACCTGGAATCTGATAATCTGTACTCTTGAGACAGGAAGAGAAGCTGTCACTGATATCATGTCGAAGACTCTATGAATTCTAAGGTTTGAGTTGGGTGTAGCTGAGACTTGCCATAATTTTCCAGTTATCCCCAGATGAGAACAAATTTGAAGTACCTGCCCTTGTTAGCAGATGCCTGGTCAGGGGGTAATGAGTCAGTCATCTAGATATGGAAGCATGCAGAATCCCTTCAGTCTCAGGTGAGTTTCCACCACTGCCATGCATTTCATAAGCACCCTGGGGGCTGTAGTGAGGCCAAAGGGCAGTGCTCTGAACTGGTAGTGACAGGTTCTCAGCCAGAAGTGTAAATACCTTCTGGATTGTCTGTTCATCTTTATGTGATAGTACGCATCCTGAAGGTCTATTGAGCACATCCAGTCATCCTTGCACAGGAAGGGTAGAATGGACTGAACCATTACCATCCAAAACCTTGACCGTCAAACTGACTTGTTCAAAATGCTGAGATCCAAAATTTGTCTCCAGAGCCCTGTTTTCTTTGGCACTAAAAAAAATCTTGAATAAGTTCCAAATTCTGTCTTGTCTGGTGGGACCTCTTGGATGGCTCTTTTTTTCCTAGCAGATACTGTAGTTAGAGTGCTGCTGCATTCCTCTGACTGGGTGGAACACTGGGAATTTACATATAGTTGAAGATGGAAAGGAAAAGGTAATTATTTAATCATTGGAAATAATCCTCTGCACCCAAGTATCTCTTGTTATACCTAGCCAGGCTCCGTGGTACAGGGATAGTCAACCCTCGATTGCCTCCAGGGGTGGACAACCGGGTCTCCTTTCAGGAGCATTGGTAGGGTCTATCAGAGAAAGAATTGCTGAAACCCTGGTTTTGCAAGCCTTGTCTGCCATGGAGGCATTGTCATTCATTAGAGTTCTCCCCTCTGCCCCTACAGGAACTTCCTCCAAGTGTGTCCTGGAAAGGACCTTGGGACTTCCTGAACCACATTTTCTACCCACCACACTGATTCCTAGAAAACTGCAGTGGTTGTGCTGGGGTAGCGCTGTCGCCTCACAGTAAGATGTCCTGTTCGATTCTCAGCTAGAGCGTCTTCTGTGTGGAGACATGCGTGAACGTACCTTTGTTGAAGGTTGTGCGTCAGGGCCGGCAACCCGGCACATAAAAATCTACTGCCAGTCATTAGCGGACCAGAGTTCCGATGTGGCGACCCCTAACTGGGAAAAGCCGAAAGACACAACAACACTGATTCCTAGAAAAGGATAGTTGAGGAGTCAAAAAACATACCTACTGCAGAGAGGGTCTTTACATCCTTCTCATACCTAGATAATATGTTCTTCATTTTTGGGCCAAACAATGAACTGCCGTCAAAGGGAGTAATGACAAACAAAGACTTAAAAGGCTCCACAGAATCATATAAGCACATCCAGGCATGCCTCCTAATGGATATGCCTGAACCAGCGGCCCTTGTAGCACCTTTGACTGCATGCAAAATAAGCCTCATGGATGAATTCAAAATGGATTGGAGGGTAGCCAACTGGGAGGCCACAGATGATTGGATCTCAGCAGTAATGGTCTGTGAAAAGTATTTTGAAAGTTCCTTGATCAAGTCCCTTTGTAACATAGTAAAATGTGCCAAATAGTTCAGCGACATAAGAGTGAAGGTTGCTGAAGCATAGACATGCTTCTTAAACCTGTCCATTGCCTTAGACTCCCTGTTAAGGGTATGAACTTTGTTCAGCAAGCTCCTTCTTGTTGGCCACCACCACGACCATGGCATCCACGGGCACCCCCTTACTTCAAAATTCCTTCCTGAGAGATGGAACCAAAATCCAATCTGGCCTCTTAGGGACTGACTTAACTGAGTCAGGCTCCTTCCATGCCTGCTGAGAAAACAATTCAATAAGCTCGTCTGTGGGCGGAGTCACCCAGAGGGTACATGGGCCAGCTATAAAGGCCTACACAAACATTGATTCCTCCAGTGAAGGATTGCTGGAGGTCCAGCCAACTCTCTGCTTCAGGATCTCAAGGATGTCTCCAAATGAGAAATCTTCTGAAGGTGATCATGGAGACTCATCACCATCATAGAAATCGGTATCCTCAGTGACTGACTCTTGTGGAGAGTCTAAGTGCCTCCTCTTGCACTTTCTCTTCCTAGGGACTTCCTCAGTGGGGTGTTCTGGAGAAGTGTTGCAAGAGATTGTGAAACCCTGCTGGATGAACTGGGGTCTCGAGCTGGCTATCCCCGTGGTATAGAATGATGTGGCCCCAACTGCAGACACATCTGGAAACTAGATTGGAGATCTGAGGGGGTTGAATCCATCAATCCTGTTGGAAGGGAAAATACCCTCTTCAGTACCTTGAAGGCAGACCACTCTGGAAAGAAGGAAGACCTCGGCCCAAGAAGGCAGGCTTCTGGACTGCTGTATCCCTCTGCCCTGAAAGCAGTCTTCCCAAGGAGGAATTTGGGTCAAGCTATCCAGTGCCAAAGCACCAAGACACTGAGATGGCTCTGAAACCTTCAGAGTAGACTTCAATGCCTTGGATCCAACAAGGAAGCTTTGGCTCTTAGAGTCATCTAGATCCAATGATGCCAGAGCTGGTGTACTCAGAGTTAGCTTCAGATATGAAGATAAAGGTATCTTCAGATCCAAGCCAGATGGACCTGAAAGGTTTGGATTCAGGGATTCTGAAGCAACCAGACGGATCAGAGAAGGAATTAGAAGTGGTGATGTGGTAGATGGATGAGCCTCCTGACCTAAGGGGGGGTATAAGTCGGTAAACACTCATCTGAATCTGCGCTGAGAGAAACGTCCTCATCATTCTATCCACATCTTCCTCAGTAAAACTCCTGGATGAACGAGACAAGGCAAGAGAAGTGTGACTTGAATTGGTGCCTTTCCAAAAAAGGTGAGGGAACTCTGGAAGGCACAGGATCATAACTAGAGAAATACCTGGTCCTTGGAGGAATTATCAGACCTGAAGTAGTTGGATCTGTGAGTTTCTTTGCTGGATCTGAGGACATAGGATCCACTAGTTTCTTCTTCTTTGGATCTGAAGGGAAGGAGCTTTGAGATGTTCTCAGATCCAATTTCAATCTCTTCCTTGTTGGCTCCAAAGATGGAATCAAGGAAGTAGAAAGCTTAGAAGACTTTGTTATGGACTCCTTAGCTTTAATTTTGGGGAAATGAGCCCAGAGATAGTTTCATCAAAAGAAGATGGCAATAAACCATTGAGGATAAGCTTATTTTTATTATCCACAAGAGCCCTGGTATTGAAATTCTTGCAAACAGAACAACCCTCCTGAAGACGTTGTGGGCCTAGACAGTAAACAGAAAGAGAATGAGCATCTGAAACAGGCAATTTGTACTACATTTCAGACACTTTTTAAAACTGGAAAGTCCTTTCTCAGACATGCCGGCGACTAAGGGAAAAAAATAGTAAGATAGAAGACAATTTTATATATATATATATATATATATATATATATATATATATAGGGTACAGGAAAAAAAAAACAAATACCAGCAATGGTACTAGAACTACACTAGCCTATATGACAGAGAGAAAAGGAGAAAAACAGACTACCAATAATGGTAAATAAGAATTATAATAATGTAAGAGGGTAAAGGAATAATATATATATATCAGGTAAAAAATAGCTGCTATATTTAGTGTCTCGAAAATAACAGTAAAGTTTGTTAGTTAAAAAATGACAAGACACCTTGGCAGAGCAACAGTCACTATTCCAGTTTCAGTTACAGTTAGTGGAAAACAAATTAGAATAAACACCTCAGATAATTGATGGTTACCATCCAAATTGATAGCCAAAAGCAAGTTTATGTTGGACAGTAACTGTCTGTTAAGATAGCAGCTGTTAAAGTTTCACGCCTTCTGCAAACGATTTGCTGTAAAATAGTCAGTGAAACACACCGGCTGTTTAAATCCCAGTAAGTTTTTTGAGTTAACAGGTCGGTTTTCACCTCACCAAACAGAAACTCATTCTACAGTTAAACAACACAATCTATTATGTGTTGAAATTCGGTCTTCACCTCATTACAAATGGAAACAGCTGTCCAAAATACACTTTTGAAAGGACCACAGCGATATAATCTTGTAAATACGAACACTTTATTGACAAAAAACTGTGGCAAGCTTTCACCTTGTAGGCTTCCTCAGGCCAAACACATCACAGAGCTTTTAACATATATATATATATATATATATATATATATATATATATATATATATATATACTTTAGGTCTGTGTGACATCACTTCCCTTGTGCTCAACTCACATTCAAATATTTAAAGCAACACTAACTATATAAAAAATGTGTATAAAATGCAGAGTATAATGTTGGTCGACTATAATCAGCTCAACATATACTACTTAAAATCAATTGTATAATAATAATAAAAATATAAATATGAATGTCATACTTTTATTCTAAATTTGAACACACTCTGCTATGCTAAGGTGGATTATTTAAGATGACATCAAGTAAACATTTTTAAAAATAAAACCTTATAAAACAGAATAAAAGCCTACAATTAAACTTATGCCAAGTAGGAGTAGCTGTGCCAAGCAAACAATCTCAAGCTTATAAAACCATTCAATGTTAATGAATAGATGACAAAACTGAAGGTTAATAAGTTATAGCACAAGTTTTTACAAATCATTTGTTACATTTGTTATATATTTTTTATGCCATTATTTTTAAATAATCAAATATTTCGATGCACTTTGTTGTGCTGTTTTTTTGTTTGGAAAGGACTATGTGTATCATTGCTTATTACTGTGCATTTGTTGTCTGACCCTTTAAAGAATACTACAGTTCTTATTAATTACTTAACCAACTAACAGTGAAATCTTTTTATGCTCTATATAATGGCTCTGTGCTAGGAGCATTTTATTCTGAGGAAGCCTCTTGTATGAGACAAAACTCTCATTTTATTTTTTCAGATTGTTTTAGTAAATTAATTCTTGGACCATTTCTGGACCCTCGTTTGCCAATGACTTTCTTTGGTTTCAAGTTTATCTGGTTGACGCTGCACCATTTTGTGTATTTTCTAAGGTATTATTTAGTTTAATTCTGTTGGCTGCCAACAAAGCTAGTACTTGAAAATGGAAATTAAAAATCGAAAGCAATTGCTTTTGAAGTATTGAATACTGTAAAAGAGAATAAAAAATAGAAAATGAACACTTAGAAAAGGAAAGAGAGAACTGCATAGGGGTAAATGGAATCTGTGGGAGCAATTCATGCAGAATAATGTTCAGAAAGAGGAAGGGTGAGGTTTAAGGGAAGGCAGGAACTGAGGAATTTAAGTAATGTAGTACTGAAAGACAATTGTTATAAAGAAAGTATATAGATGTAATTTCATATGTGTAAATGGAAACATGTTAATATGGTATGTTTTCTTTTTATTAATGTATATATATACCTATGCCTTAAGTGATAATTTAATAAAGATGTTTAAAAAAACACAGCTAGGCTTTCTTTGAAATACACAAGTTTTAGCAAACCACTGAGTCATCCACAAGCTCATTTATATTTATTTCAGAAATGTGAACAATGCCATAATTACTGTATTTTAATTTGATACCATTATAATATTTAACTAGTTAGTTTAGATCCCTCATAATACTTTAAAAGCTAAAGGTGAGTTATGTGTCTGGTCAGCATATGACCCTTCTGGTTTATTAGTGATGACTGATAACTGTTGCTCCTCACCCTGCAAACACCTTTATCAGATTTAGTGTATAAATTCCTCGGTAGCCTAAAACCCATGTCAATTTTAACTGATGATCTATCCCCTGAATTCTTAAAAATTTCAATCAGTATTGCTTATCTAGTTTTAATAATAATTAACAGCTGAAAAACGGCCTTGTTCCTAGTAACTGGAAAAAGGCATTTAGTAGGGGTGTGTAAAGGAGAAAAGACAGATATCAACCAGACGGCATTCTTGTGTTTGCCAGTTCTTATCAGTGAAGTCCCAAAGGGCCATTCTTTTTTACTATCTTCATGAATAACATGGTCTATCACTGTGAAAAAGAAAACTGGTATGAGAATCCCTATGTGTTACCCTGACAAGTCTAATTACTTCACTAAAGGCTGCTCACCGTACGGCTTTGACTCCTGTGGTGGTTGTTATGTGTGCCAGTGCTATCACTGTACTACACTGACAGGCCAGGCATCCTCAGTCAGTACCACAGCTCTGGCATGTGGGTCATTTAATGTACCATAGTGCTTTGTACAGGGACAAATAAATGGAAACTATGAAGGACTGAAGTAATTTAGTTGTAAGAAATACAAATGAGAATTATAAAAATCAAGGCAGTGAAACCCATTTAGAAACATTGATTTTGACAATATATTTATTCTGTTAGTTAAAATCAGTTCAGATAAACACTTGCATTAACTCAATGATATATGCAGGTGGGGTACATTTCATTGATGGAGATATCGTTTGATTCATGACATTCCACTCTCCTTAAGGGAAACGCCTTCATCTTATTTTCCGTAAGTGTTACATTTGATGCATACAACTTAAAGCTGAAACAAAAGCCAAAATGACATATCAGTTTTTGATTCAGAATGTTGTAAACTAAACTGCATTGCTTAACTGTATTTTTGTTGGCAGAAACAACCCATTTAATATACTGAATCCCTTATAGACTATCCCACTTGAAACACCTTTATTAATTTAACACTTAAGAGATAGATACACATGCATTAATAGAAAACAAACCATATTAACACTGTTTATGCATTACATATGTTTTCTTTTTTTTAAACAACTGTTATTCATCACATTACATAAATTGCTCATTTCCTACCTTCTTTTAAACCTCACACATCCTCCTGAATATTATTCTGCATTTAGCTATCCCACAAATTCCATTTATTTCTACATAATTTGCTCATTCTCTTTTCTAAAAGAAATCTCACTTCCATTTCTTTTATCACTTCAACAACAGTCAATATCTGAGTTGCAGTTGGTTTAGATTTTGATTTCCATTTTCTAGTAATTGCTTCTTTGGCAGACAACAGCACTAAACTTAATCAGGCCTTACTACGTCTAAGCAATTCAGATCCTTTGTGATAGTTCATAAGACTTGTGTTCTCATTTAAATGAATTTACTCCCCCAATATTTCTAACAGAGTATTCTGTACGGAAGTTTTAGAATTTGCGTTCCCAGTTGCATCTCTCTCTTTCTCTTTCATCACACATCCAACATTTGCCATCCACCTGAGAAAAAATAAATAAATAATAATAATAAAATATATATATATATATATATATATATATATATATATATATATATATATATACACACACACACACATATATATATATACACACACACACACATATATGCAGTCTGCTTGGGGATGAAAATTATCTATGCAAAGACATCCAAACAAAATACTAAACCTTCTGGACTTTGTTGCATACTTGAGAGTCATACATATGCCTTTCCATGGTAACTTTGAAAAATGCTTTTCCAGTCTCTCTTCCGAATCTTCTCTAAACTCCTCTGATTGATTCTTATTGATATCATACAATGTTGTATATGACCTACTAATAATCCCTTTTTTAACAGCAGTTTATGTTCTAAACTCAATTAAAACTATACCAGAACTGGTCTTTCACTACGGACTCCCTTATCCATTTCTCTTTGCCTATACTCTATCAGTCCCTGGTAAGGAAGACAGTCTCAAACCTGCAACCCAAACTTCTGCTTGTCATCATCACACTTTGTATCTTTCCCACTCTAGTAATTTCCTCACAATAACCTGCTTCCTTGGCCAGTTTTCTAAAGAAAATCCCATCCCTTTCTTGCTTATTTTCCATACCCCAACTTGTAATCTCCTTTTTCCATTCCTATGTTGACTTAGTTTGTAGAATACTTCCTAAAAATTTATGAATATAATATTCAGTTTACTATCAAATAGTTGATGTTCAAAATAAATTCCTACCTGAAATATTGACGCACATGTTCGAAACAGAATGATGAAAGGGTCAGAATGTCGCCAACACACTTCCTTAAGTGAATTCAACCTTTCTCTGCATCCATAGACTGCAGTCAGACACTGCACATCACGTGACGTAACTATTATGCAGGGGGACAAGCCCCCCTGTGCCCCCATACATATTACATATTCCAACTCCATGATCACACTACAATGGGGAAAAGGGCAAATTTCCTGCTCTGCACTGTATTGCAATCTCTTGTCATAAGGTCCACCACATATGTGTGAATGCACAGTGCATTTGCTGAACCAGGATAAGCACAAATGAAGGTTCAACAACACTGATTCAGCCAACCAAATTTCGACATCCCATGGTTGTCGAACATTCACTTGCAATTTTGATGGTAAACCATAATATTCTGTATGGTTGTTATTCTTAAGGATCTGCATCCAAAAATCCTATTCTCCCCTTATTTCTTGAACCTTTCCCCACTTCATCATCATCCTTTTCTACTTCAATTTATAACCTTCTGCTTGTGTTATGTAAATCCGGTAATCCTAAACTACCATGTTATACTGGGAAGATCAACATTATCCCACTAAACACTCCCCCTTTTCCCTCTCCCAAATAAATTTCTTCAGTTCGTTATTAATTATTGTCCACAACTTCTCCAATAGTTAAGGAAACTATGACTGACCTGTATATAAAAACTAAAAGGTCTAAATATTTTCACTGCCTGTATCCATATCCATAAACAAGAGCTTCCAGTTTCTCAGTTTTTGTATTATTTTTTAGGTTCATAGGTAGGTACTAGGCTATCTGCCCGAGGGCATTTTTAAGCCTAGCCAGAGTGTATCAGCTTTCGCCGCCACATTGATTAATTAACTTAATTAACTGAGCCTCTGTCAAGCAGAGCCAATGAAGTGATCCCAGGGGTGTATTTTCTGTTACCCATCCACTCGTCAAGGCTTCTCTTGAAGAGTGTTAGTGAGGGGCTCTGCCTAATGTAGTTAGGAATTTTGTTCCAAAGCATGGGGAGTCTCTGTGACAGGAATCTATCCCTCCAGCATGTTCTATTTATTGTTGTGGCAAGGTTTAGCTCACTAGAGAGCATGGCTCGCAGCGACTTGGATTTCTTTAGGTGGAGCATGTCCATCAATTCTGAGTTGGACATGGCTTTGTAAATCAGGCAGAGATCACCTCTGAGTAAGCGATATGCCACTGAGTACAGCCGGAGTTTTTTCAGTCGGGCTGCATAGGACGTATGTTTGAGGCCAGTAATCCTCTTGGTGAGGTGCTTTTGTGGTCTTTCCAGCTGTTGGAAGTGTCTTGTGAGGTACATCCCAAATGGAGCATTGTACTCTATGATGGGTCTGATGATTGACGAGTAGAGGGGCACTATAACCTCTTTATTTCTAGATGTGAACCCCTTAGTAATTAGATGGGCCACATAGAAGGATTTCCTAACTACTTAGGCAATATGATTGTCAAAGGAGACATTACTATTTACCTGGGTCCCCAGATCTCTTATTACCTCTTTTGTATTAAGGGGGCTGCCGCCTTTGTGGTAATTCATGGGTGTTTTGTTTTTCCCAAATGGGATGACTATGCATTTTTTGGCATTTAGCTTGAGGCCATGACTTTGACACCAGGTGTTTGTCTCAGTAAGGCCTTTTTAAAGGATGTCCGTGTCAGCCGGAGAGTCAATTATGGCTCCCAGTTTGCAGTCATCGGCGAACTTGGTTAGCCATAGTCCTCCTGTGTTTGCCTGTACTTCCGAGAAATATATGTCGAACAGTAGGGGTCCCAGAACTGAGCCTTGCGGGACACCACTTGTGACTGGTTTAGAGTCGGACCTGGAGCCCGCTATTCTTACCGTGTGAGTTCTGTCTGTAAGCCAGTTGGCAACCCATCTTGTGACATAGGGGTTTATCTTCAGGCTGGTGAGCTATAATACCCGAGTGAGGAATGGTGTTGAACTCCTTGGCGAGATCAAGGTAGGCTGTGTGAACCACCTTTCCCTCGTCTATGGCCTTGGTGACTGTCTCGAAGAAGTCAACCAGGTCAAGGTTATGTTTGTTTAGTCTTTTCCCACATATTCTTAACTGCCATAACAGAATCCTTTTTAATCCATGCACCTAAATATTTCATCTTATTGTGTTCCCATGAATATGGGTATTGATGAACCAATTCATGTGTGGGCACATAGTTCATGGCTATAGCCGTTGTTTTATCTTCATTAATTAAATATCCTGAAAGACTTGAAACTGTCTCAAAATGTTCCACTACGTTAAAATGTCCTTTTCTGGATTTATGAAATACAAAATAATGCCATCCTCAAATATTATTTATTTATTTTACATTTGTTGACTGGGCTAGTCTAACTGGATATATGTCCATTTTCAGTAGAATCCCGGGGAGATAAGCTCCATGACACACAGATAATATAATCGCAAAGCAATATAAAATAACTTCAGTTGTGTATACAAGGACAAATCTGGATAATACAGAAAATAATACAGAGAGGACAGAAGTCAATACAATGTAAAATGCATTCACTACCATGTAAAATTTAAAATAACAATTAGGTATATTACCTAATGTAGAAAAAAAAAGGAGGCATACAGGCTAATTCCATATACAAGTACAGTACAATAAAAGAGGCAGATTAATGTTCAGTAATAGTAAAAAATGAGTTTAGTAATTTTATTTATTTATTTATTTATTTTTTAACAAATAAGTACCCAGAGGGATGGAAATAATGAAATACAGAGTGAGAAAAGGTAAGGTATAGGATAGGCCAACTGTATTTGGGTAGAGTAGAGAATTAGTCAGGTTTAGTACAGGGGCATAACCAGTGTGTTTTCAGGAAAAGCTTCAGTCTGTTTTGAAGAGTGATAAAGAGGAAAGTGAGGAAAGTTCGCTGGGTAGGAGATTCCAGAATTTTCCCACAGTATTAGAGAAGAGAGAATCCCCAGCCCTGTTGTTAGATTTAGATATATTAACTAGAAGTTTCTGAGATGAACGTAAGGACTTCAGATTTTTATAGGGGGTGATGATGGTAGATAGAGTAGGAGTATCAGAAGGTTGATAAAGACTCTTATGGGCAATGATTAGTTGGTGGTATTTAAGCAGATTATGTAGTTCCAACCATTCTAGCTGCTTTAAATTAAAGCAATGGTGAGTTCTAAATGGGTTACCAGTAGCAAATCTGGCTATGTTATTGTATGAGATTTCCAATTTATTGAGGTTATTCTTAGATAGATTAGTCAAAATGGTTGAGGCATAGAGGAGTGTAGAGATTAGATGAGTGTGTGCAATAGTAGTCCTAGCTGTAGTTGACAGGAAGAGTTTAATTCTGTACAGAGAGCCAAGTTTTTTGTTGACAGATTTAATAGTGTTGTTGATGTGTATGTCAAAGGTAAGGTTGTTGTCAATGGTAATACCAAGTAGCTTGGTAGTTAGGTCAGGTGATATAATGGTACCATTAGTGGATGTAACAGCAAAATCTATGGGAGAGGACTTATGATTAGGATTGAAAAGGAGGAGTTTAGTGTTTTTGGGGTTTAAGAGAAGGCAACATTGAGGGAACCATTGTTCAACAGTGTTAAATACATTTTGGGTAAGGGCGTGAAGTTCAGAGGTGGTTGTGGCTGAGCATACAAGTGTGGAGTCAGCTGTGTATTGTATGCAAGTAGCATGGGGAATTGCTAGATGAAGGTCGTTGATGAATATGGAGAAAAGGAGAGGTCCTAATATGGACCCCTGAGGTACACCGAGGTTAACTGGTAGGTGGTTAGATAGAGTGTTGTGCCAGAGTACAGCCTGTTGTCTTTTATCTAAGTAGGATTGGAACCATTTGATAGAGAGTGCATCTAAGGACAGGGATTTGAGGATATCTATCAGAATTTGATGATTGACCATGTCAAATGCTTTGGACAGATTGATAAATAGTGCAGAGGAAAGCATATCACAGTTACGGTTTTTGTTAATGCAATCTGCATAGGAAAGGAGGGCAGTAGTAGTGCTATGCGAGGGTCTGAAACCATGTTGACAGTTGCAAGTTATTATGGATTAGGTGGTCTAGCAATTGCCTATGGATGCATTTTTCCATGATCTTGGCCAAAGGAGAAAGAAGTGCTATGGGACGGTAGTTGGAGAATTCGGTGGATTTTCCGCCTTTGTGAAGGGGGATAACATGGGAGACTTTCCAGATGCTAGGGATGTGACCTTCGCTAATAGTTCTATTGATCAGAATAGAAATGGGGTAAGCAATTGACCTGGCAGGTTTCTGTAGATATTCAGCAGGCAGTTGGTCTGCTGAAGGACAGCCTGGCTTCAGTTTCTGGATTAGGGCAAGAATATGGGTTGCTGGGACTGGTTGGAAAAGGAATGGAGGGGGTGTGGTTTTGTTATAGGTAGGTAAAGTAACAGTATTAGGTGATAACTGACTGGCTAGTGTTTGGATAGCATCAGTGAAAAGCTATTGAAGGCATTGGCAGTATGCATGGGATTTGGATGGTCAGTGTTTTGTGGGTTTGGTGCACTGGAGTGACCTGGATGTAGTAATTGGTTGATGCATGCCCAGAATTTGTGTGGATTATTATGGTTTGCCTTTTGAAGTTGAAGGTAGTAGTTTCTTTTATCAGATAGTATAGCTTTCTTAGTTGTCTGAAATTTTGCTGGTCTACAGGATTTCTGGTCATTCTCCATTTGTTCCAGTATTTATTCCTGAGGTGGATTTTCTGTTTGGTGTCTTTAGAAGGCCATGGGGCAGATTTGGTCTTGATTCTAATTGTACGGGTTGGTGCATGGTGATCAAGGATGGCTAAGAAGTTCGAATTAAAGTATTGAACCGCTTCTTCCAGAGGGAGGTATCTTAAGGGAGACCAATTACAAGCTCTAAGTTCCTTTTGGACGAGATCAGGGTTAAAGTTCTTTTTGGATCTGATATTCCTGACAGTGGTAGGAATGGCAGCATAGGTTTTATGCCTGATGATGTAGGTAAGTGAGTGGTCACTTATGTCGTCAGGAAGGCTTCCAGATTCATATAATTGGGGATGGTTGTTTATCAGAGTGCTTTCTTTCTTGTTGTATTTGTCTATCCTGGTGGGGGACATAATGGTTTGATCAAAACCATATAGGTTGATGTGGGTGGTCGGGTGGCTGCTGCATCAGCAGTTCCAATCAATGTTTATATCACCAAGGATTATGGTTTCTTAGGGCAGGTGTTGAGATAGCCAGCAAAGGATATTTTCTATGGTGGTATTGTTGTTACCGGGGGGGTGGAGGTAGATAGATATAAATAATACAGATGGCTTTGGCATTGTTAAGTTGTAGTTTAGATATAAGAATTTCTGCATTGGTACTAAGAGGTGGTTTTATGTCATAAGTGGTTAACTGTAAACCATATTTAAAAAGAATCGCAACCCCTCCACCCTTTTTGGCTACACGGTCAAGTCTCAGGATATTGTATCCTAGTGGGATGATTTCATTGTCTTTTCTTTCAGGTTCTAGCCAAGTTTCTGTTAGCCAAAGAATGTCAAAGGAGTAGACTTCTAAGAGAGCATGGAGTCGAGTAATTTTGTTGTTAATGCTACGAATATTAAGATGAGCTACAAAGAGTGAATTAGATGGTTTAGTAATGGGATAATTAGTGGATTGGTTGGGTTGGGGAGAGAGAGACTGGAGTTGCTGTTGGGCCTGGGTTTGGGTGAATGTCTCCATCTTTTAATGTGTGGAGTTGTTTGAGATAGATTGGATATGAGAGTCTGCTATTTAAGAGTAGAGATCTCCTGGGATTGATATTAATATATCTGATGTGGAGTATTCTATGATATTTTGCTGGTAGATAGCTGGGAGTTGTTGTTATGTTAGCATGGTTAAATAGGATGGGTAGAGGAGGAGAGCTGGTTATTTTATTAGGGTGGTGAAAATATGGACCTAATGGGTGTTCATAGGAGGAGAATATATATGCAAAAATGAAAGGTGGAAGCAGTAAGAGTATGAGAAGTCGCTGGAACTGAGAAAGTGGTATTTAATTTATCCATTAGAATGGATAAGATATTAGTTGTGTTATTGAAGGTAAGGAAATATAATAGGTGTAGATGAGGGGAGGGGTGTGGTAGGAAAGATAAGGGGAGTGGTTGGAGAAGGATGGAGTGGAAATAGATAAGCAATAGAAAAGCTTCCTCAGAGTAGGGGGAGGAGGTAGGGGTGTGGCAAGTAAGTATAAGAGTAGGACCCCTGGGGGTTGGTGGGAATTGGGGGTAGGGAGGTGAGCGGAGTGAGCCCGTAGGATGAACGGAGCAGGTTGAGACAGGTAAAGAAGCAGCTGGAGAAGAAACAATCAGCAGTACTGGCTACAGAAGGTAAGTTGGATAAGGCAGTAGTAGGTGAAAACCGTGATGAGAGAACCTAGAAACAGTAGTAGTAGACAGTAGGGTGAAGTGTGAGGAACTAAAATGCAGGTCTGGGACTACAGAAAATAAGGTAATTAATGAAGGAAAGTAGAGGAAAAGCATGAGATGAGACTAGGAGAAGGGTGCCACCTAGTGGACAGGTCTGTATTGCAGGTAGATATGCGAGGGAGTTAGCTGTAATAAAAACTGGGGAAGAGTGAGAGCTAGGATAGGGAGTTCCTTGCGGAGGATAAGGTGGGAGTAAGTGATAAGGTACTATAGAGAGAGGGGGGTAGAGGCTGCTGGCTGTCCTGGCTCAGAGCATGCTTAGGCACCTATAGCAATGGTACAAAGGTAGAGTATAACTGGCAGGAATTAGACAGCAAACATACTTTTCTTGTTTCCTTGAGAGAGGGTGCAGGGAATTTAAGGCTGTGAGGTGAACCCGCTGGTATTTGGAGAGGGTCCTTAGGTTCCTAGAGACTAGTGTTGGAAGCACAAGAAGAGCAGGATAACTTAAGGGAGCAAGAGAGACAAAGTAGTGGAGAGAAACAAATAGTTAGCACAAGCAAGGCAAGTGTGGTCAAGTTACACAAAACATTCACTGAGACAATATATAAAGGTAGTAAATATACAATTCCACTTTCTTGGTAGCAGCAATCAAATATATTTATAAAACAAGAGGTCTGTTCCACTAAGCAGTAGCAGTAATAATAAAGTTAGCAATAAACATTCACTCCTACTAGGGAGCAGCACAAGTAAACACCTTAAAACTAGTTCTGAGTCAAAGCTGTGTTAGGGCATTAAGTGAAGGGTCGGTAGGACTGCTGTCTATGCATTAGGATAGACTATTAAAGCCTTCATGTAGTGTTACATAGATAAACTGTGACTAACAGTTTCCAGCGAGGCTACCTCATCTAGCCAAGGGTTTTTTATGCAGCAGTCATCAGGGACTGTTACCCTGGTGCACTATTTTCAGCAATTTAGCTCCTAGAACTCTACAGAGTTAAAAAACCAGAAGGGCTACCAGTAGTTATTGCCAATTACCAGGAATAAGCATAAAACCCACTACCTGAGCTACACATGGACTAGTGGTACTCAACAAGCCCCAGGGCAAATTAACCAATAATTGCTTGTGTTGCAAAGAGGCTCCTGCGACATCAATGTGCTATGGGAGCACTTAATGGAGTACAAAGTGGGGTACTAAATACAAAGGAGTAACCTCTACTGTTCTGGTTAGCCTATAAAGCATTTAAAGCTCCTAGGTCTCAGCAGAGCAGGAGATCGCTAAAAAGTACACAGTGCCTAAAAATGCAGGGAAACAACTGTTTATATCCCAGCGTTCAGCCAGATCTTAAAGTACACTAGGACTATAGTTACTCGAGTTAGCCACTATAAATGAGTAGTGTTCTGTTGAAGGGAGGTACGTAGTGAGCTGCTAAGCAACAGAATAGGCACTAACTCCCACTAAGAGTCACCACATGGGTGGCGTAGTTAAAACGCCACTTTCAGGCTTAAAAAAAAAAGACAATGCTGCTAAAAAACTAATTCAGCAGAGGGAGGAAAGTAGAGAATGGCTATGCTTCTAGTCAAGCTTCAAGGTTTCACTGTTCAAAAGCCGTTTCCTGGCTTGAAACAAAACAGTAGTAGTGCAGGCTCACTCAGAGATGGCTCCGCAAGAGCGGCGTTCCAATAATTAGTCAGTACCGGCTTGTTAAAACACCATATACCTTCACCTTTCAGTTACAATCCACCAATTTTGGCATATGCTCAGTTAGGCATAACAGCAGGCTCTAATGCCTTTGTTATGCCGCCACATGGATGGCGTAGTACAGAAAAGCCGTATCCAACCTTGGGGATCTACACAGAATGCTGGTTCACACATAAATGGTACCGCTTGGGTACGAGAGTAATTATAGCCGATACCAGCTTACTAAACAACAGTGCAAAGCGAAAATTAGTTTAATTTACAGCTAGAAAATTAATAAAGCTGAGCTAACACACTACCAAAGCTCCAATGGTACCACTTGGGTGCGAGATGAGTTATAGTCGTTACCGGGTTACTAAATAACAATGTAAATGGGGATTAGTATAATCACACCTAAGCAATAAAATAACTGAGCAAGCACAATACCAATGCTCCACAGATGAGGCTGGACACAGATTGACTATGCAGGTGGGAATACCGGCTTACTAAACAAGGTTAAATCTAATCTATACATAAACATTTAAATAATCACTTTGCAAACTACACAATGCTCCACAATTGAGGCAAGATACAAAATAGTCTATAGGGTGAATGCACAAGCAAAAATACACGTTACATCAACAGCAGCTTAGGAGGCATTACCAATACACTCTAACTAGAGAAGTTAAACAGAAGCAGTGTAGTAGATGGTAATTAGACACACAGTTCACACTTAAGCATGTCAGCAGCTAGAATGATAAAACAACAACATGCATAAACTTTACATACCACAGGCAAGAAAGACGCTGGGAAAGGACCAGACAGCAGCCAGGGCTTTTCCTGATTACTAAAGATTACTAATAAAACCAATGTTGCTTGATTACCATACCAATCATAACCTGGAATTATTTCTGAGCCCCTTATTTTCTTTGACAATGGCTCTAAATATAAAGCAAATTGCAAAAGGATAAGAGGACATCCCTGCTTGGTTCCTCTGTTCAAACACAGCTTGTCAGAGAGGAACCCTCCCATCTTAATTGCTGTCTCTAATCCTTCATATATCCTCCTAATTAGTCCTATTACTGTACCAGGGAATTCAAATGCTTCCACTGCCCTACTCATAAAATCCCAGCTTACTCTGTCAAATGCTTTCTCTGCATCAAGACCCACTAACAACAGTGGTATTTTTTCTCATCCTGCTTCCCTCTGGATCATCACTGCCCTCTTCATGTTGTCAAATGTTTGCCTGCCTTCCACAAAACCACACAGACCCATATCCATCAATTTTGGAGACACCTTTGCCATTTTTGTATCTAGTATACACATAACCATTTTATAATCATGGTTTAACATTGAAATGGATCTATATGAAGCTGGGTCTAACAGTTTTTTACCCTTACTGGGTAATACAGCCAGAACATTTTACTTTCAAGATGCTGGTGTTTCCCTTTCTTTTAAAATAGCATTAAACAAAACCTTCAATATATTTTTCACTTTCTTTCCTACAAACCTCCAAACATTCACAGAAATAACTGTTCCTGGAGACTTCCCTGAAGACTGATTAAACATCACCATTTTTATCTCATCTCCTCCTATCTTAACTTAGTTGTTGAGCCTCATCTTCCTCTAATTTTGGCATAATTATCTTCCATAAATATTTCCATTTGTGCTTATTCTTGGTTTCCACAATTCCTTTACTTTATACAAATGTATATAAAACATCTGAAATATCTCCAATGCCTCTGTTAAGATCTCTATTTATTATTCTTGTTATACACTCCATAAGTTTGGTGCCAACCCTTTCTACTTTGTTTCCTAAGTCATTGTGCTAAAAGTTTTTGTGCTCTATAATTATCAAAAAAAATAGTTGCTTATTGGCAGTCTTTCAAAAACTCATGCATATTATCCAAATACTCTCGTATTCTCCCTTTAGCAATATGCAGCTGTGCTTCTTTGTTATTCTGCAACACTTTAATATTTGTTAGTCCACTAAATAATTCCTATTATTCCTTAAACATCTCTTTTTTCTCTTATTTTACCCTGTTTTTAAACTCCATTTTCATCTTATCCCACTCACTAGCTATCCCTTCTGATGAAATGTCTATCTTCCCAAATAACTCTCAAATAATTTCCACTAACAATTCCTTAAAATTCTTCGTTTTTTTAACAGGTGAGTAAGAAAGCACTAGAGTCTCATTTTTACTTCAATATCTAGTATTTTTATCTTGGTATGATCTGAAACAGTTACTGGATGTGTGGCGAATTTTCAATTAAATGCACATGCTCCTGAAAATTTTAATTTCTATCCAGCTTTGCCCAATTTTTGTACATTGGGGAATAATATGTAAATTCTGTCTGGGTTCCTTCTACTGAATACGCATCTTCCATACCAAATATTTTCATAAATGTCTTCAGAAATCTATCCTCTTGTAGTATTTTACCTTCTAGGTTACCCTGAGACATCCTCAGGATTTCAAATCAAGTTCCAGTCCTCACTTGCAATTAATATATGTTACTGAAAGCTAACCAATTCTCCCAAAATTTTCTTAACTTCCATAATAGCAATTTTTGGTGGAATATAAGTACATGCTAGAGTAATCGTCCTCCCATGCTAACAGCCCATTACTACCACAAATACAAAAGTAATGTACTTACCATAATGACATTTCTATGTTGTATTCTTACAACCATCACAACTAGTGGGTACACTGGTTGTGACTTGGCTTCGAAGCTGACACCATCAGAATGTACCGCCTTGAGCATGGTCTGCTCTACTCATAGTGCCCTGCCATACACTGTCTTCTCAGACCAAGTTTGCCTCATTCTAAACCTATATAAAGTTGGAAATACCTAGACTTTGCTAAGCAAAGTGAAATCAAGAAAAATGCCAGGGCATTGTAAGAATCTCTTAAAGAAGAACTGCAGGGTTGGTCTACCTGGTTAGCCAGGAGGAGAGCAAATATGAGAGAATTTGGAAGATGGTTGGTTGAAATGAATGGAAGAAGATAAGGATCAATCATTACAATAATTACATAACTTTTGTATCAGATGTTGTCTTTTCTCAACCTGTGGGACTGAGACCCCAGTCAGTAACAACCCTGGGTAGGTTCAGGAGAGAACATTCTGTACAATGGTACAGCAGAGGCTCTAGACCTTTAGTGTACATACAGCTTTTCATGGCTTACAAAAGTACGAGTGCTAGCCCAGGTAGCAGCATCGTAAGCATCATCTGTAGAGGTCCAAGCAAAAAGCCAACAGAAGTGGTGATTGCCCTAGTATAGTGAGTTTAGGTTTGCTAGATAAGGGAATAGTTAAAGGAAATATTTTAAAAGACCCATTTGGATAGGGCACTTCTAAGAGAGGTTTGCCCAGCAGAGATTTGGAAGGGAGACAAAATGCTAGTTATACTTCCTGTGGTTCTTAGCTCTAGCCAAAAAAAAATCTCAACTGCCAATGTACATCCAAGCAGTGAAGTACTCTTCCTTGTTACTGAAGATGGGAAAGAAAACTAGTAAATGTAGAGACTGATTTAAGTTTGATTCTGAAGTCACCTTATGAAGTAAAGAATGGATGGTCTTAAGGGTAACCCTGTCCTTATGGGAAGCCAGAGAAGGAGGAATGGAAGATAAGGATTGAATCTCTGAAAGCCTTCTTGATGAAGTAATGCCAACAAATAAGAGTGTTTTCCATGACAATATTTTTAGAGAAACTATAGCAGCAGTTTCAAAGGGTGGTCTGAATAGAACTTCCAATATTAAATTGGGATTGCAGGGAGGACTGGATCCATTACTGGAGGCCTGAGTAGAAAGGTACCTTTCAGAAAAGCTTTAGTAAGTTTCGAGGCTGCAAATGGTGTGTTGTCCAATCCAATGTGAAAATTGGAAATGGCGGTCAACTGAACTTTAAGAACTTAGACCAGAGTGAAAAAAATGGGTACAAATTCCAAAATTAAATCCAAGGGTGCAGAAAACAGCTCTAAGCCCTTGGAGGAGGCCCAAAAAGAAAATCTTTCCCAGTTAATCTCATACAGTTAACTGGTAGAAGGTATCTGGGAATAGAATACCATGTGAATAATCCTTCCTGAAAGCCTGGGATCGATGTCCATCACTGGAATTTGAGGATTCAAGTGATGAATTTGAGGGACTGCAGGTTTGGGTGAGGTTGGCCTGATGGGTGAGAGAACTCAGCAGTGGAAATAGGGTCAAGAACATAAGGAAGATGCAGTAGATGAGAGCACAGAAAGGGGAGACAAAAGAGGATTGTGAGGATCATGGTTGCTCTGCAGTGGAATGCCTACTCAAGAAACTTTATTGTCAACGGGGATGGTATTTAGGCATGGAGGAGAGACAGGAGCCAAGCATGTAGAAGAGTGGCCATTGGTGACATCCTCATGCCTTTTGACACAGTGAGTAAGAGCAGGTTACTCCTTGTTTATAAACCACACCACTTTCCTTGGGAAAAAGGTGCTGAAATCACTGAAACACTAGCAGGACTGCTCTCATCTCCAAGACATTAATATGAAGACTGGCCTCTGATTGGACCCAGGTACCTTGGACTGTATTTTCCTCAAAATGACCCACAACCCTCTGCAGCAGGGAAGCATCAATGGTAACTGTTGTCTTAGGATGAGGGAGAAAATATCTGGCCTGAGACTAGAGGAATAGGGGAAACTCCAACCACCAGATAATATGCTGATCACAAATGTTGGTTAAGCAAATCAGGAACTCCATGGGGTGAGAGAGAGAAATCACCTTTGAAAGGAAATGGTCAGCTGAAAAACTTGAATATGAAACATGGCCAAAAGGACCAGGCAAATGGATACAGTCATCAGACCAAGGAGCCAAAGAATTTGAAGAGCAGGGGGATTCTGATACCTCAGGAGCAGGGAAACTTGTAATCAAAGAGCAGTTAACCTAGAGAGAGGAAGTTTAGTAATTTGAATAAACAACAAAAGGCTACTGACCCACAATAAATGTTATTATGGTCTAGCACCTCAGCAATAGCCCTCAAGGAGTAATAAAAGACAACCAGTGTCAAAACGTTTATACTTAAAGTAATTAAAACCAATCAAACAATTATACTTAAATTACAGTCAATTAACCCTTAAAAATAATATATTAAAATAAATCACATTAAACACTTCCAATTACACTTCACATTCAAGCCCTTATGTAATAAAGCATCATGATTTTATATATATATATATATATATATATATATATATATATATATATATACATACATATATATATACATACATATATATATATATATATATATATACATACATATATATATATATATATATATATATATATACATACATACATACACACACACACACACACACACATATATATATATATATATATATATATATATATATATATATATATATATAGTTTCTTTGTACAATAATTTGTCTTAAAGTAAATTATCCTCACCAGATTTTACCCCACTTGCTCCAAAATGGTACCTTGTAACAGTGAGGTATTACTTTGATGGTACTGTTTAAAATGCAATGCAACTATACTTTCTGCTCTTTGTATTTATATATCTTATATGTTCCTGTAATCTACATTTAAAAGATTTCTTACTTTCTGTGACAACACCTCTCTGGGCCAGTGATCAAAGAGCCTCAATCCACACCACTAACACTTCTGGGGAACGTTCACTTTCAGAGAAATAGATACACTCAGCATTTCCAGATGCAGCCCTCTGAACCAAGTACAATTTACCTTAAGAGCACACAAGGAATGCAGTCAGCCCAGGGTCTGAATTCCTTTATATACAGGGTTAAGTCCTCAGCTGAGTTTCCAAGCCAAGTCTTTTAGCACCCTCTCTGTAAAACCAGTGTTTCGTGACCCTGCTCCAAGTATCTGACACACACGCACACACACACACACACACACACACACACACACACACACACACACACACACACACACACACACACACACCTGGTCGAGATTTCCCTGCTGTGCCCCCTTCTGCCCAGAGTATAAGGTAGTTATCACTGCCACCAGACACTCCAGAGTCAGCTACTCGAAGGCCTTTAACAAAGGTTGTCCAATTATGCTGGGTAATATTAATACTAATACAAATAGTAGTAGTTGACCAAAACAGACCTTCAGGAGTGGCTCACACAGTGTCACCAAATAAGTATAAGCACTCTCACAGTTTAAATACTTTTTAAAAGGACCAACCACAATAAAAGTTTTAAATATATACATATTTACAGTAAACCAAAGAGTTCAAATCACAGGAAATATTGAAAATAACATAGATGGACAGACTCAGACAAATTAACAAAAACAATATCTGAAGTAAGCTTCATTGTATTTTTGGATTATCTTGGATTATTTGGTTTAGTCCGTGCACCTCGTCTCACTTGCGTGGTTTTGGGAGTGCTTGCTGATCTTACCACTCCCCACTCTATGTCCCAGGCAGTAGATCTCTGCCATACCCACCTGACACTTACTGGGCTTAATGGTCAACCATGCCCTTTGCAGTCTGCCCAGCACCTTCCTGACATGCTGAAGGTGTTTGCCAGGAATGGCAGTAGATGGCAATACCATCCAGGTAAGCAATGATATAATCTCCTGCTTCTACTAGGATATGATCTACCAGCCTCTGGAAATTCACTGATGAATTTTTCATCCCAAAGGGCAGCTTTGTGAACTCATATAAGCAGAAAGGAGTCATAAAGGCTGACTCTCTCTACTGTTAGGAGTCAAGGGCACTTGCCATTAGCCCTTGGTCAGATCAATAGTGGTCATATACTTAGCCCCACCCAGCTTCTCTAAGGCTTCATCTGTCCTACGCAAGGGATAAGCATCTGAGTCTGTGTGACTATCCAGTCTTCTGTAGTTCACACAGAATCTGATGCTGTCATCCTTCTTTGGTACTAGCACCACTGGGGAGGCCCAGGGACTGCTGGATTCCTGGATTATTCCCAGTTCCAACATCTTCTGTATCTACTCCCTCAGAATCTGTCTGACTCACTCAGGAACCCTGTAAGTGGCCTTTTTGATAGGTCTTTGGAGTCCTGTATCCACACAGTGCTGCATCAGGTGGGTGCACCCTATTGTCCCAGTGAACATCTCCTGAAACTCCTGTAACACTCCTCAGATTTCTTGATCTGGATAGGGGATAGCTGCTGAGACATTGCTACCCCTTCCACTGAGGTGTCAGTCTGAGCCTCACTGAGGAAATTAGTCACCAGAACCCCCTCAGACTCGTTCTTCCATCCACTGCAAATACTAAGCACAAGGGCCTCCCTATCATGGTAAGGCTCCATTATGTTAACAAGGTACAATTTGTGCCCCTGCCTCCATCCTAGAAGTTCTACCATGTAGTTAACATCACTGACCTTCATTACCATTTTGAAGGTCCCTCCTAAGCTGCCTGCAGCTTATTGTGTCTGACAGGAATAACCACCATAACCTGCTGTCCCACAGCATGCTCTCTGGCTCAATCACTTCTGTCATACCAGACCTTTTTCTGCTGTTGGGCTCCTGCCAGGTTCTCCTGGGCCAAGCCATGAGCTCCCTAAGCGTAGGCCTGAGGTTTAGGACACAGTGTCACCAAATAAGTATAGGCACTCTCAAAGATTAAATACTTTCTAAAAGGACTAGCCATAATAAAAGTTTTAAATATATTTAATAATAAATAATAAAAGAACATGAAAATACTGACTATATATTTACAGTAAACCACAGAGTTCAATTCACAGGAAACATTGATGGACTGACTCAGACAAAAAAAGAAAAACAATAATTAAACTAAGCTTCACTATATTTTCCTGACTGAGTCTAGGAGAATTACTATTCCCTACTTACTTAACAGAACAAGGCAGATGATGTGGTGAATGGTCTTTTTTGTTGTCAGGCCCAAGAAAGAATACCAAATACTGAGAGTATTCTTTTTGTAATATCTAAAATTTCCAAGATGGCTGGCAGAATGACCTCATCTAGTCATCTGACTCTAGGTTCTCACACTAGTCCCCTTTGAAGCTTTAGACAGGATGTTAGCATAGATGTGATAAGATAAATATCTATAAAGTGTTGCTAATGTTTATGTCAGTGGTTGCGACTTCCCCTCTTTTTACTGAGCTAATGAACAAAGGCCTCCTCCAAACATGCCATATTCAGACCTGTTAGAGAAGTACTTCCATGGCCCAACAGGTGGTCCAATTAACAGTATTTTTCTTAAAGTAAGAAGTAATCTAGCTGTTTAATTTCTTCTCTTCCAGTGTTCTTTGCTAATATATATACATACAGTCTCACATGTGTATTCCTTCTCTGTCCAGCAGGACCCAGTGTTGATACATTTTTTTTTTAAAACTAGCAACGTTAGAAACACATTTTGATTTTCAAATGTCATACACTTCTAATACATTTGTAACATAAGCATTTGTGAAAATCAGCTTGATATTCAAATGCCATACAGTTCTAATACATTTGTAACACAATCAACTTGTATAAACTAGTTTGATATTCAAAGGACATATCATTATTTACAGAACTCTGGTTGGCTATGCTGGCACTAGCCCATATCATTACACTTTCACCAATGTAAAATAAATTATATAAACATTTGAGGGCTGTGAAGATTGGGTGAAGATAGATGAAGGCTGCCAGCCTAGCCAGATAGAATTTGATACATAATTCTGTCATTTGTAAATATGAATGTTGAATTACAGACTTGTTTTCTTAATTGAAAGAAAATACTGTGAAATGTTGAACTTAAAACAATGTAGCAACATTGCCCTCTGCTGTAAAGAAAGCTAAGTCAAGCATATCTTGTCTGTCCTTTGAAGTTAAAATTATTTCATGTCTGTCCCTTTGAAGTTAAAATTTGGAGTCGATGAGTCTGGAGTGAAGCATCCTGCCTATTGTATTAACTTAAAGAATAATTATTAGAGTTTACATGTGGAATATCTTTTATGACTGTAGTTTCCTGCAGGTGCAAGATAACAAGAATGTACTATCTGTTAGCCTGGAAACACCAGGAAAGTGTAAAAAATTATGTAATGGGAATCAGAACTAAAGATAGCAATTTAATCAGAGAGAATCAGAAGGCATTACACATTTTTGTCTTGACCATCCAACTCATCAGTACTCTACCTGTTTCTTATGTAGGTTATCTTAGACTTGTGTTTTCTTTTAGAAATAGCTAGAAACTAGAAAGATTAGACTAACTGTTTTTCTTTGATGTCTGAATTGTACTGCTGTGTTATTTTAAGTATTTCTCTTGTGATCTCTGAACTCTTCACTAGCACTGTGTAGTAGAGGTATTGTATTGTGTTTTTATTTATTATTAAATATTTTTAAACCCTTTCAACTGTAGCTGTTTTGTGTAGAGGTAATTTAAGCTCTAGAGTACATTGCATATTTATAGAGTTTACTGTCCAAGTCACTCCAAATAAGTCTTGACTGTTTAGTCACACTTACCAATTGGATAATAATATTGCACAGTAATAACTGGACACCCTTTTAAGGGCCTTTGAGTAGCTGATAAGTATTAGTGGGTGGGGGCAAGTGGTACTACCATATAGTCTGGGAAAAAGGGGCACAGCTGCAGAACCTGTGCCAGCCTTCCCCAGGAGTGTCTGTGTGGTTGTATAAACTCTTCTCAAAGTGTGTGAGTGTGTGTCAGCTACCTGGTCAGGGACATGAAGCACTGGTTGGACAGAGAGGCTGCTAGAGGTTTTAGCTTGCCCACTAGACTGAGATCTGGACCTTATAGCTGTGCCAGTGGGGAGTCTTATTTGGGACCTGAAGAGCAAGGGAGAGACCAGCCATGGACTGACTGTGATCTCTGTGTACTCTTAAGGGAAATTGCACTTTACTGTGTGTATTTGTTATCCTTTCCTCATATATGAGATGCCCTCTCTGGTGTTAGTGGTGAGGACTGAGGCTCCTTGATTGCTGGGCCAGGGCATGGGCGTCACATATTAATTGGTGGCAGTGGTTGTGATGTCCACAACATATTCATTGGTGGCAGTGGTTGGGATATCCATCACATATTAATTGTTTGGCAGCAGTGGGATATCCATACCACATATTAATTGGTTGGCAAATACTAACTGCCTTGTAGAAGTGTGGGTAGAGTGAATCCTGTAGCTTGTGTACAGTGAGCTTTGAAGGTGTTTTGTACTCTAAATCAGCCACGCAGTGAATACTCTGAGTTCAGATCACAATTGTTTTATTTCTTTTGTTAGCTTAGTTAGTCAGGGTGAGCAGGCAGCATGTCAGCAGAGGAGTATAAAATCTGGCAAGGAGCCAGCTGGTGGAGATGTGCATGGAAACCTGACTAAGGCAGACCTGATTGCAGCCTTGGTTACAGCTGCATCAGAAAACAGCAACCAGGAGGACAATCAGACTGGCAGTGGAGATATAATACCCTCGGAGAATGGACAGCTCAACCTTTCTGCAGTGCACTTAAAAATCCAGCTGGAGCTAAAGAGACTTGAGCTGGAGACCAGGCATGTGGAAATAGAAGCAACTGAGAGACTGAGGCATCTAGAGAGTGAGGAGAATGAGAAACTGCTACGCCTGGAAGCTGAGGAAAAGGAGAGACAGAGACAGCATGAGAAGGGCATGCTGACTCTTCGACATAGTCATGGGGGTAATGGGGAAGGGAGTAACTGGACCCCAGAAGCACAAAAGGTGAGTAAATTTCTTCTGCGGTTTAAAGAGGGGGATAATTTTGATAGTTTCATTCATATGTTTGAGAGGGTATATAAACAGTATGAAGTTGACCAAGGGCTCTGGGTACAGTTCCTGACCCCTTACTCCATGGTAAAGCTGTAACTGTATTATCTAAAATGTCTGACATTGCATGTTTTGATTATACTGCTGTAAAAAAATGTCTATTAGAGTTTTTTAAGCTAACACCTGAAACGTATAGGAAAATATTTTGTGAGCATAAACGCAAGGCAGATTAAAGTGTGTGTGAATATGTAGCTGAATTGAGCACTTATTTCCATAGGAGGTGAGTGGATGTCAGGTCACCAGTTTTGAAAGGCTGCAGACCTTTTAGTGAGGGAACAAGCCCTTAGCACTTTGCCTAAGGACATGAGGATCTGGTTAGCTGATAGACAATGTGCTACTTCAGATGAGTTAGGGAAGAAGGGTGACTTATACCTGGCAAGTAGGGCAGCCCTGCACAGGACAGGGACCCCCAGTACTGCTCATAGGTCTAAAGGAACCCATGGTGGGCAGCAAAGACTGCCACAACAAAATCTGTCAGTAGCAGGGGAAGCCACTAGTCCAGGTACATGTCCAGGAGCTAGGGATAAATGTTTTGAATGCAACCAGTGGGGCCATGTGGCATACAGGTGGCCATGGAGGCAAGGTGGGGAACAAAAGTTGAGGGAGCCAGTAAGTGGGAAAGACAAAATGCCAATAGTAGATTGTCTTGAGACAACAAGTGTACCGAACTACCATCCTGCAGATGTCCTGATAGGGAAGGATTTGGATGATGCAGTACCATGTGCTTATGCAGTTACATGCAGTCAGGCTAGGAGACAAGCATGTGAGTCTGGTAGCCTGGGGGAGACCCAGACAGACTGCATACTTGCAGCCAGGACTGGTGAGGTGGTTACTTCAGGGAGTGAGCTACACTGTAGCAGTGAGACTGAAGGTGAGCCACAGCTGCTTGTGGGTACTGATGTTCCCTTGGACAAAGTGATTGCAAAGATAGAGGTGAGTAGTAGTACCCAGGCTGACAGTGAGGCACCACTGTCAGAGGATACCAGACTTCCTGTGGAAGGGGAGGTGGGAAGGGTTACAAGGAGAGAGTTGAGAAGGTTCATCTCTCATACTGTACATTGCAAGGCCTGAGGCAGGTAGCTAGGGAGGCACCTAATTCTCAGGGAAAGGGGAATCTGTATACTGGGACAAAGGGTTACTATACAGAGAGTGGACCCCTGAGGGAGGGCTAGAAGGTGAGAGAGTACAGCAGTTGGTAGTGCCTAGAGCCATAGCCCATGATATTCCCTTTGCAGGTCATATGGGCATAAAACATACAAAGAGGCATATTATGCATAACTTCTATTGGCCTGGAATTTCCAGAGATGTAATAGGGTACTGCAGGACCTGTGAGCAGTGCCAAAAGGTAGGCAAGGCAGGAGACAAGGTGAGAGCTCCTTTTATGCCTTTGCCTGTGATTGATGAGCCATTTCAGAGGGTAGCTATGGATATTGTGGGTCCTCTGAGTACCCCGAGTTCCACAGAGAAAATAGATATCCTAGTGGTAGTGGATTATGCTAGACGATACCCTGAGGCAGTGGCTTTGTCCTCCATTGAGGTAGTGAAGGTGGAAAATGCTTTGTTAGAGATTTTCATCAGGGTAGGTTTCTCAAAAGAAATACTGACTGACAGAGGTGCCAATTTCATTTCAGACCTGCTGGCTTGTCTGTGGAAGTCCTGTGGGTTGAAGCACACGAAGACCACCCCCTACCATCCCCTGACTAATGGTCTTGTTGAGAGGTTAAACTCTACTATCAAGTCCCTACTATGGGCATTTGCAGATCAGTTTAAGAGGGAGTGGGAAAATATTTGCCCCATCTGTTGTTTGCTTACAGAGAGGTTCCCCAGAAATCCACAGGTTTTTCACCCTTTGAGTTACTGTATGGGCATAGGGTGAGGGGACCTCTAGATTTAATTTGAGATAAGTGGGAAGGTGAGTGTGAGTCTCACAAGGTGTCTGTTGTGGCGTACATCCTAAACCTTAGGACAAGGCTCAGGGAACTCATGGGCTTGGCCCAGGAGAACCTGGGAGAAGCCCAACATCAGAAAAAGGTGTGGTATGACAGGAATGTTCGAGCTAGAGAGTATGCTGTGGGGCAGCAGGTAATGGTTCTCATTCCTGTCAGACATAACAAGCTACAAGCAGCTTGGGAGGGACCCTACAAGGTGGTAAGAAAGGTAAGTGATGTTAACTACACGGTGGAACTGCTAGGCAGAAGGCCAAGGCACAAACTGTACCATGTTAACATTATGAAATCTTACCATGATAGGGAGGCCCTTGTGCTGAGCATTTGCAGTATATTGCAGGAGGAGTCTGAGGGAGATCTAGGGACTGATCTCCTCAGTGAGGCTCGGCCTGACACCTCAGTGGAAGGGGTAGCAATGTCCCAGCAGCTATCTCCTACCCAGGTTCGAGAAATTCAAGCACTGCTGCAGAAATGTGGGGACATGTTCACTGGGAAACCAGGGTGCACCCACTTGGGGCAGCACCAGGTGGATACAGGACCCCAAAGGCCTATTAGAAAGACCTCTTATAGAGTGCCTGAGAGAGTCAAACAGACTCTGAGGGAGAAGGTGCAGGAGATGTTGGAACTAGGGGTGATTCGAGAGTCCAACAGTCCCTGGGCCTCCCCATTGGTGCTGGCACCAAAGAAGGATGGCAGCACCAAGTTCTGTGTGAACTACAGGAAATTAAATAGTCACACAGAGTTAGATGCTTACCCCATACCTATGACAGGTGAGGTCCTAGAGCAGCTGGGTGGGGCTACGTATCATACAACCATTGATCTTATCAAGGGTTACTGGCAGGTGCCCTTGACTCCCAGTGCTAGAAAGAAGTCAACCTTTGTGATTCCTTTTGGCTTGTATGAGTTCACAAAGATGCTCTTTGGGATGAAGAATGCCCCAGCAACTTTCTAGAGGCTGGTAGATCATATCCTAGCAGGAGCAGGAGGGTTTGCCATTGCTTACCTAGACGATATTGCCGTCTACAGCCATTCCTGGCCAGAGCACCTTCAGCATGTCAGGGAGGTGCTGGGCAGACTACAGAGGGCAGGGTAGACCATTAAGCTGAGCAAATGTCAGGTGGGTATGGCAGAGGTCTCCTACCTAGGACATAGAGTGAGGAGTGGTAAAGTAAGGCCAAAGCCTGCCAAAGTGGAAGCCATTCAGGCATGGCCTGCACCTGTTACCAAAAAGCAGGTGAGGGCATTTTTAGGGACAGCAGGGTACTACAGAAAGTTAGTCCCCAGTTATAGTACCATAGCTGCTCCCCTCACAGCCCTGACAAGAAAGAACAGGCCAGATAAGGCAGTGTGGACCCCAGCATGTGAGTAGGCATTCCAGAAGCTTAAAGAAGCTTTGGGAGGACCCCCTGTGTTAGCCAGTCCTGATTACAGCAAAGATTTTTTTGCGCAGGTGGATGCTTCAAACCATGGGCTGGGGGCTGTACTTAGCCAGATTTCTTCAGTGGGGGAAGAGCACCCAGTGGTTTATCTCAGTCATAGGCTCCAACCCAGGGAAAAATGCTATGCAGCTGTAGAAAAGGAATGTCTAGCCATAGTGTGGGCATTGCAGAAACTTCAGCCTTATCTGTATCTAAGGAAATTCATTGTTATGACCAATCACAACCCCCTAACATGGTTAAACAGAACCAGCCAGCAAAATGTCAAGTTGCTAAGATGGAACCTAGGGTTGCAAGCATGTGATATGTCAGTGCAGCACCGCAGTGGGGGTTAGCAATGCCAATGCAGATGGGGTCTCAAGACAGGAAATGGGGTAAGGTACACTCAGACCTAATTCTCTTAAGCAGCGTTTCTCAAGGGTCACTTGAAAAACTAGCTCGAGTTCTCCACGGGGGGAGATATGTGAAGATTGGGTGAAGACAGATGAAGGCTGCCAGCCTAGCCAGACAGATTTTGATACATAGTTCTGTCATTTGTAAATATGAATGTTGAATTACAGACTTGTTTTTTTAACTGAAAGAAAATACTGTGAAATGTTGAACTACAAGCTTGTTTTCTTAAATGAAAGGATATGCTGTGAAATGTTGAACTTAAAACAATGTAGCAACATTGCCCTCTGCTGTAAAGAAAGCTAAGTCAAGCATTTCTTGTCTGTTCTTTGAAGTTAAAATTATTTCATGTCTGTCCCTTTGAAGTTAAAATTTGGAGTAGATGAGTCTGGAGTGAAGCATCCTGCCTACTGTTTTAACTTAAGGAATAATTACTAGAGTTTACATATGGAATGTCTTTTATGGCTGTAGTTTCCTGCAGGTGCAGGACAAGAATGTAGTATCTATCTGCTAGCCTGGGAACACCTGGAAAGTGTAAAAAATGATGTAATGGGAATCAGGACTGAAGATAGCTATTTAAACAGAGAGAATCAGAAGGCATTAAGCATTTTTGTCTCGACCATCCAATTCATCAGCACTCTGCATGTTTATTATGTAAGTTATCTTAGACTTGTGTTTTCTTTTAGAAATAGCTAGAAACTAGAACAATTGGACTAAGTGTTTTTCTTTGATGTCAGAACTGTACTGCTGCGTTATTTTAATTATTTCTCTGTGATCTCTGAACTCTTGACTAGCACTGTGTAGTAGAGGTATTGTCTTGTGTTTTTATTATTTATTATTAAATATTTTTAAACCCTTTCAACTGTGGCTGTTTTGTGTAGAGATAATTTAAGCTCTAGAGTACATTGCATATTTATAGAGTTTACTGTCCAAGTCACTCAAAATAAGCCTTGACTGTTTAATCTCACTTACCAATTGGATAATAATATTGCACAGTAATAATTGGACACCCTTTTAAGGACCTTTGAGGAGCTGATAAGTATTAGTGGGTGGTGGCAAGTGGTACTACCATATAGTCTGGGAAAAGGGGGCACAGCTGGAGAACCTGTGCCAGCCTTCCCCAGGAATGTCTGTGTGATTGTATAAACTCTTCTCAAAGTGTGTGAGTGTGTGTGTGTGTGTGTGTGTGTGTGTGTGTGTGTGTGTGTGTGTGTGTGTGTGTGTGTGTGTGTGTGTGAGTGTGTGTGTGTGTGTCAGCTACTTAGGCAGGGACACGAAGCACTGGTTGGACAGAGGAGGTGCTAGAGGTTTCAGCTTGCCCACTAGGCTGAGATCTGGACCCTACAGCTGTGCCAGTGGGGAGTCTTATTGGGGACCTGGAGAGCAAGGGAGCGACCATCCCCGGACTGACTGTGATCTCTGTGTGCTCTTAAGGGAAATTGCATTTTACTGTGTGTATTTGTTATCCTTTCCTCATATATGAGATGCCCTCTCTGGTGTTAGTGGTGAGGATTGAGGCTCCTTGATTGCTGGGCCAGAGCATGGGTGTCACAAGGGCATAAACAATACCCTCAGTATTAAAATTAAATGTATTAATCAGAAAAAATAATTATTAATCCTATCAAGGACCCGAACTACATTTTTACAGCTACAATACCTTCTACAAGGGAAGGTGCCCACCTCTAATGTTCCCAAATACATATCCATTTGTCAAGTAGGAAGAACAAAACAATTGTGGACTATCATATCTCCTATATTACACCCCCTCTTAAACGATATTAAAGGTGTGTTATTAATAAATTGACAAAAGTCATTATTTTTCACCAGAGAGAGCCAGTAGTATTTCAATAAACTAATCTCTTTATCTATAAAAATATTATATGTTATAACAAAATAAATATCACTCTCAAATCTATTTTCAGCTACCCTATTACTAGTGGCAAAAAGTTTTATTACTTTGTGTTTGTACACACTTGTAATCATTACCCTCTATCAGCTTTCTCAATGATTCCGTAACCTCTCCTAATAAAGATATCAATATTTTTTCAGCTTTGTTATAAAAAGTAAACTCAGCATTGCAAAGTCTCTGAAGACATAATAACTCTCCATAATGCAATGATGAAATCAGATGTGCAGATTTGCAAATACTCGCATATAAATATTGTCCACCATATGTTGACTTTCTATATATACTAGTTTTGATTCTTCCACTGTTTATCCCTTCTAGTTTTAAATCTAAAAAGGGAATCATTTTTCCTATTGTAAACCATCAAATTTAAAATCATATCTATTATTCTGTAAATCATTAATAAAATTATCCACTTCATTAATACCTCCTTTACAAATAAATATCAAAACATCTATATATCTAAAATTGTTAGTATGTACTCACCATAACTTGACATCTGTGTCATCCATTTTCATTCTTCCTCAATGGGTTCTGATCTGATCCTCAGATCTGACTTGACCACATACATTAGACTTTGTATCCAGCTCATCAAGCCCCTCCCTCTACCCATAATGCTCTCTTCCATCACCAACACCTCAGATCAAGTTTACTGCCTAATCTCCCATTTTATAGCAGTGATAGACATAGACAGAAGAAAGATAAGGCTCAAGGTTGGAACTGAATAGTTCCAATACAGTCTAACAGGTATTTCCAGGAGTGACGTCGACGTGGGAAGGAAGGTGGGGAAGGTGAGGAAGAAAGAAAATGGACAACACAGATGCCAAGTTATGGTGAGTACATAACTAACAAATCTGATGTTGTCCTTTTCGTCCTTCCTCATCAGTGGGACAGAGTCCCCAGCTATGTAGCCCTTGGGAGGCCCTAATGGAAGGATCTTCCGCAGCACTATCAAACCAAAAGAAGCCCAGCTTCTTGAAATGATGTCCAACTTGTAATGCATTACAAATGTATGAGTCTTTGACCAAGTGGATGCAGCACAAATTTCATCAATGGAAGTCCTTGACTGAAATGCAGATGAAGTAGCTATGGGCAGATTGGTATGAGCTTGAGGAGGTTGTGGTAAATTTAATCCTTTTTGAGAAAAAAAAAAATCAGTGAAATGCAATCCATAATCAGTTTGGCTAGAATAACTTTAGTTACTGGCTGGCCCAAGCAATTTGGGGAAAAGGATACAAAAAGTTGATCGGACTTCCTGAACTGTTTGTTCTGTGAAGATAAAAACATAGTTGTCTGTGCATGTCAAGGAGATGAAGCATGTATTCACCCTTATTCATACATTTTGTAAAGAAGACTGGTAATTGTCTGTACTGGTTGATGTTATTTTCAGATGCCACCTTAGGAAGAAAGGAAGGGTTGGTCTGCAGAGAGAGCGACATCCTGTCTTCCTGTCTTTATGAAAAAATATAAGGAGACTTTGCCGATGGGGCCTGGATTTCAGAAATTGTTTTAGCTGAAATAATAGTTACTAAAAAGTTTGTTTTCCAAGAAACACTTCCTATCACATTTGTCTGCCAGTTCAAAACGCTTCTGAGTTAAACCTTGAAAGACCCACAGTAAGGTCCCAAAGAGGAGAAAGGTCCTTTACTGGGGGCTGAGGAGAAAAATGCCTTTCATGAAGGCCTTACACAATCTGGACAATGCCAGAGAAAAAGATTTGGTGCTGGAATGGAAATTTGAAATCACTGCCAACTGAAGTTTAATCGTAGAGAAACTAACTCCTTCTTTAAGGAGAGTTGTTAGAAAAAGAAGAAGGGATTAAAGTTGGTGCTGAAAAAGGGTTGATATTCTGGTTAGAGGCCCAAATAGAAAATCTTTTCCAAATGCTTTTGTAGACTTTCTTGGTAGAAGCTTTCTGGGAAGTCAAGATAATATCGCGAACTGGAGAAGAAAGCCCGGACTGTCTAATTATTACTGGAAGTGGAGAAACCATGTGGTTGGTTTGAGGGTGTGGAGACTGAGGAGTTGAATTCTCAATGGGTGAGACAGGAGATCCTGAGTGATTCCAGTATCCATGGAGGATATCGCAAGTGAGACTGTAGGGAGGGGAACTGTACCTGTCAAGGCCAGAAAGGAGGAATGAGGATGACTGAGCGCTTCAGCTTGCTGTTTGCTTTCTGTAAGAAATTTGGAATCAGAGGAAGAGGAGGATAGGCATACAGGAGACCTGGGGGTGCCAATCGTGAATCAGCACATCTCCTGGTGACTCCCTAGGAGGAGGGATCAGAGTGAAGGACTTGCTGCACTTGTTGCTGAGGAGTGAGGTAAATAGATCACAGCAAGGCTGGCCCCAGTAGCTGAAGACCATATTTGCTACCGATTGATTGATAGGCCACTCATGAGGCATCAGAATGGATCAGCTGAGCTTGTCTGCTAGTGCATATGTTTTCCCTGGGATGTGAACTGCAATGAAAAAGCAGTCTGAAGCTATCACCCATTTGCAAACTCTCATGGCCTCTCTGGACAGTGGACAAGATCAAGTTCATCATTGCTTGTTGATGTACCAGACTACTGACATGTTTTCTATTTGAATTACAATAGTCTCCAGAGAGAGAGAGAGAGAGAGAGAGAGATAATGTCTTAAAATGCCTGCAACACTAGAAGGACTGCTCTCATCTCTAGAATGTTGATATGCAAATTGGTCTCTAAAGAGGACTGCATGCCTTGGACCATCTTTCCCAAGAAATGCTCCCCCACCCCATTTGGGAAGCATCCATGGTCACTGCGGCAAATGGGGACAGAAGGATGAACAGTCTGCCCAGATAAAGATCATCAGACTGAATTCGCCAATGAATATGACATTTGCAGATTGGAGTGAGACTTATGGGAAATGATAGGGGCTGATAAAGAATGGACCACTGTACTTCCAAAGTCCATTGAAGAAGGTGCATAAAGAATCCTGCTAAAGGGACCAGAAGTATGGCAGCTAACATTAACCACAGAGTTTGTAGCACTAATCGTGCTGGAGGAGAAACTATAGACTGAATCTGAAGTCTTAAAGATGTGATGTGATGGAGAGGTAAGGAAGCCGCCTGAGTTGTACTGTTCAAGAGAGTTCCTGTGAATTCTAGGGTCAGTACAAGGATAAAGATTTGACTTGGCACAGTTTATTGAGATGCCTAAGGTGCTGCAAAACAGAAGCAAGTAGTCTCTGGCTTGTAAAAGTTGATGCTTGGATGGGGGGGTGTGGAGCCAACCATTGAGATATGGAAACACCTGGTATCCCTTGAGTTTCAAGTGAGCTGCCATGACTGCCATGCATTTAGAGGATGTGGTGAGTCCAAAGGCCAGTATTCTGAACTGGTATTGATTGTCTCCCAGATGAAAGCATAGATGTCTCCAGGATAACTTGTCTATTTTTATGTGAAAGAACACATCATGGATATCTATAGAACACATCTAATCGTTCTTGCGTAGAAGAGGCAGGATGGACTGAGCTGTGACCATGTGGAAGTTTGCCTTCTTTACATACTGGTTCATCTTGCTTAAATCCAAAATGGGTCTTAAGTACCCTGTTTACTTTGGCACTAAAAAAAGGGACAGTAAGTTCTGAATCATATCTGCTCAGGTGGGACCTCTTGGATGACTCTTTTCTGTAGCAGCCTTTGTATTTCTTGTGCTGCTACAGTTGCTTCTTCTGATTGGGTGGAACATTGGTACATTTCTTATTTTGAGGGGGAGGAGTAAGGAAAAATGGTATGAAGTAACTTCCAGATATGATTCTTAGCACCCATGAATCTTTTGTAATATCGGTCCAAGTATCTAGGTGCAAAGAGAAACTACACCCGGCTGTCTCCAGAGTTGGATAGTTGGGCAGTGCTTCAGGAGTGCTGAAAGGGTCAATCAGAAAAAGAATCTCTAAAGACTTAGTTCACCAGGGCCCCTCTGTCTCTAGGGCAATGTCTACCATTAACATTTTCTCCTCTGCTTCTGGAGGAATTATCCCCACACAAATCCTGGAAAGGTCCCTGAGATTTATGGAACCACATCTTCTTACCACCTCATTTGTTTCTAGAGAAGGTCCGTCGAGGGATAGAAAACTCGATTTCTACTGCAGACAGTCTTTCCCTCTTGTTCCCTGCGGGTAAGTGTCTCTTTAACTGATGGCCCAAACAAGGAAGTGCCATCAAAGGGGGTATTGACAAAGGACATCTTGAAGGGCTCTACAAAATAACATAGCCACATCCAGTCATGTCTTCTTATACCTTAACTGGCTGTTCATGATGTACCTTCTGATACATGGGAGATCAGCCTCACTGACGCATTTGAAATGGACAACAGAGTGGCCAATTTAGAGGAAGCTTTTTTGAAATCCTCAACAGACATGGACTCCGAGAGTGTATCTGATAACTCCTTAGTCAAATCTCTAAGTAGCATAGTGAAATTTGTCAAGTAGTTTACAGACTTCAGTGCAAAAGTACCTGAGGCGAACACTCACTTTCCAAATCTGTTTATCGCTCTGGACTCCCTGTTTGGAGAATGGAGAGAAGAGCTCTGGTCAGCTAACTCCTTCTTGGTGGCTACCACCACCACATTGTCAACAGAGAATCCCTTGCTCCAGTAGGGTTTATCAGTAGGAGGGACCAGAATTTTGTCCAGGCACTTAGGAATAGCTTTAACAGTGTCTGGTTCCTTCCAATCCCAGTGGGAAACCAAGTCAATCCTTTCATCTGCCGGGGGGGGGGGGGCACCCAAGACATAGATGGCCTAGAACAGAAAGCATCAAGAAACACTGATTCTTCAGGAGAAGAAGCCTGGGAAGATCAGCCACCCTTCTATTTGCGGATCTTGTGGATATCTCCAAAGGAGATGTCATCAGGTGGTGATCTGGGGGAATCCCTCTCCCTCATCAAAATCAGTGTCTTCTGTGAGGGGACTCTATGGGTGAGTCTATGTGTCTCCTCTTACACGGCCTCTTCTGAGGAACCTATTCTGTGGGATGTTCAGAAGAGGTATCAGAAGAGGGTGGAAATTTCTCTAGAGGAACTGTCTGAAGACCTCCTGGAACTGGCTGTCCCTGTGGGATAGGTCTGATGGTCTCAGAGCTTGGAAACAAAGATGGGAGGGGGGTTAGGATCAGAGACAAAAGAAGATGATTCTTTGTGAAGACAGAAAGTCCCTTCTACCACCTTGAAAGCTGAAGGACCAGGGGAAACCCCTCCTTCCCCGGAGTCAAGTCACGGTTTGCCACCGTATCCGAGCCTCAGGGGGAAAATCGGATCCAAGCTGTCCAGGGCCAAGGCTCTGAAAGGAAGGGACAGATCTGACAAAACTAGAGCTGAACCCAACTCCTCAGATCAGGCATAGTCTCGGATTCGAGACTCATTCTGACCTGAGGGTATCGGAGCAGAACCAGTTATGGACACAGCCAGAGAAGAGAAAGAAATTTTCCTTGAATCTGACACAGAACCTCTCAGGAATCTCATATCCTGGGACTCCAAAACCACTGGTCAGCTCAGAGAAGGAGAAAGAATGGACTGAGTAAGTGTACTCATGGATCCAGAAGGGGATAGAGCTGGCAGGACCCCCATCTGAGCCCTGAGAAATTTCTGCATCATCCTATCCACATCGACCTCTGACAATCTCATAGAAGACCTAGAAGACACTGTGAATGAAGGTCTGGAGTGTTTCTTCAGAGTCTGGAAAATCTGACCTGTCAAGGAAGGAGATACTGGCTTAATGGTGTACTCCAGAGTATGGTTCCTGAGGGCAGACCCAGTTCTCAGATCTGAGGCCTTGGGATCTGATAAGGAGGTAGAAGGAACTGGAGAAATTACTATTGGGGCCACTATTGTAATATCTGAAAGGTATTTAGGATCAAAAGGATGGCTCCTGGGTTTAGGATCCGAAACGATTGAATCCAAAATTTTACAGATCTTCTCCAATGGCTCTGATGAAGCGCTAGGAAACTATGGTGCAGACCTCTTTTTGGTTTCCACAGAAATAAACTTTAATGATTTGATGGAGGCTTGAACCCCAGAAGAAGCAGGAAAGAGACCTCTAAATCAGTTTGTTGCACCTTTCAGTTAATACCCTGGGATTAATAGATGAGCATACCGAACAGGCAGTACTGAGGTGATCAGGTCCCAAGCAATAAACGCACTTCTTGTGGGCATCTGAATTGGGGATCTTACCCACAAGAAATGCATTTCTTGAATCCTGTTAGTTTCTCTGACTTAGTGGAGAAAGGGCAATGACAACTCACACAAGAAAATAACCAACCAGGATGAGACAGGAATAGAAATACCAGCTATGGTACATTACAAATACCCAAATAAGTAAAGAAAATGTACCAGCAAAGGTATTTGACAAGACTACCAAAGTAGAAGGGAAAGTATACAGTATAAGAAAAACAATAACTCCTAACACCATTGAATGCTCAGAGGGATGAAAAAGAAGTAAAAGGGTATAGCAGGAAGAAAAGAAATTGAAATAGAAGGACTATCCAAAAAAATTTACTCATAAAACAATCACTTACAGCTCGAGAGTAGAACCAACGTCTCACCACAATGGCAGCAAATGAGATCTGAGGTGCTGAGGATGGAACAGAGCATTGAGGGTAGAGGAAGGAGCTTGACAGCTAGATCTGAAATCTAGTGTATGCGGCTGAGTCAGATCCAATGATCGGCTATGAACCCTTTGGTGAGGAAGAATGAAAAAGACAACATCAGAATTATTAATAACATATTTATTCATAAAACTATGTCCATATAAATACTCCATCTCAAAGAATCCCAGAAATAAATTAGTATACATGGGAAGCAAAAGCAGCTCCCATGACTACGTTGAATTTGATGATAAAATTCATTATTAAAAGTAAAAAGAATACCAGTAAGGCAAAATTATAATATCTCAATTACATAATTAGGAACAAGACTTCTTCTTCTTCTTTTGGCCACTCCCATCAGGGGTCGCCACAGCAGATCAACTGTTTCCATGTCTTCCTGTCCTCTGCATCTTGCTCTGTCACACCAACCAACTGCATGTCCTCTCTCACTGCATCCATAAACCTTATCTTAGGCCTTCCTCTTTTCCTGTTACCTGGCAGCTTCATCCTTATCATCTTTTTCCCAATATACTCTGTATCCCTCCTCAGCACATGTCCAAACCAACGTAATCCTGCCTCTCTGGCTTTGTCTCCAAACCTTCCAACCTGGGCTGACCCTCTAATATACTTATTCCTAATCCTGTCCATCCTTGTCACACCCAGTGCAAATCTTAACATCTTCAACTCTGCCACGTCAAGCTCTGACTCCTACCTTTTTGTCAATGCCACTGTCTCCAACCCATATAACATAGCTGGTCTCACTACTCTCTTGTAGACCTTCCCTTTCACTCTTACTGGTACTCGTCTGTCACAAATCACTCCTGACATTCTTCTCCACCCACTCCATCCTGCCTGTACTCTCTTCTTCACCTTTCTTCCACACTCACCATTACTCTGAACTGTTGATCCCAAGTATTTAAACTCATCCACCTTCGCCACCTCTACTCCCAGCATCCTCACCATTCCTCTGTCCTCCCTCTCATTCACACACATATATTCCATCTTAGTCCTGCTGACCTTCATTCCTCTTCTCTCTAGAGCATATCTCCACCTCTCCAGGGTCTCCTCCACCTGTTCCCTACTCTCACTACAGATCACAATGTCATCTGCAAACATCATAGTCCATGGGGACTCCTGTCTGATCTCGTCTGTCAACCTGTCCATCACCATTAGAAATAAGAAAGGGCTCAGAGCTGAACCTTGATGTAATCCCACCTCCACCTTAAACACATCCGTCACTCCCACTGCAGACATCACCGCTGTCACACTACCCTTGTACATATCCTGTACCACTCTTACATACTTCTCTGACACTCCCAACTTCCTCATACAATACCACAACTCCTCTCTAGGCACCCTGTCATATGCTTTCTCTAAATCCACAAAGACACAATGCAACTCCTTCTGACATTCTCTGTACTTCTCCAACACTCTCAAAGTAAACATCGCATCTGTAGTGCTCTTTCCTGGCATGAAACCATACTGCTGATCACTAATCATCACCTCCCTTCTTAACCTAGCTTCCACTACTCTTTCCCATAACTTCATGCTGTGACTGATCAATTTAATCCCTCTGTAGTTACTACAGCTCTGCACATCTCCCTTATTCTTAAAAATCAGTACCAAAACACTTTTTCTCCATTCATCAGGCATCCTCTCACTTTCTAAGATTTCATTAAACAATCTAGTTAAAAACTCCACTGCCATTTCACCTAAACACCTCCATGCTTCCACAGGTATGTCATCTGGACCAACAGCCTTTCCGTTCTTCATCCTCTTCATAGCTATCCTTACTTCCTCCTTGCTAATCCACTGCACTTCATGATTCACTATCCAAACATCATCCAACCTTCTCTCCCTCTCATTCTCTTCATTCATCAGCCCCTCAAAGTACTCTTTCCATCTGCTCAACACAGTCTCCTCGCTTGTGAGTACATTTCCCTCATTATCCTTTATCACCCTTACCTGCTGCACATCTTTACTAGCTCGGTCCCTCTGTCTAGCCAATCGGTACAGGTCCTTTTCTCCCTCCTTAGTGTCCAGCCTTTTATACAACCTGTCATACGCCTTATCCTTAGCCTTCACCACCTCTCTCTTTGCCATGCACCTCATCTCCTTATACTCTTATCTACTTTCTTCATCTCTCTGACAATCCCACTTCTTCACCAACCTCTTTCTCTGTATACGCTCTTGTACTTCTTCATTCCACCACCAGGTCTCCTTGTCCTCCTTCCTCTTTCCAGATGTCACACCAAGCACCTTTTTTGCCATCTCTCTTACTAGCTCTGCTGTAGTTACCCAGCTATTCGGTAACTCTTCACTACCACCCAGTGCCTGTCTTAACTCTTCCCTGAACATCACCTCACAATTACCATTTTTCAATTTCCACCATTTGATCCTTGGTGCTGCCCTCACACTCATCTTCCTCTTCTTGATCACCAATGTCATCCTACAAAACACCATCCTATGCTGCCTAACTACACTTTCCCCTGCCACCACTTTACAGTCTCCAATCTCCTTCAGACTGGCCCTTCTACATAAGATATAATCCACCTGTGTGCATCTTCCTCCACTCTTGTATGTCTCCCTATGCTCCTCCCTCTTGTTAAAATATGTATTCAACACAGCCATGTCCATCCTTTTTGCAAAATCCACTACCATCTGACCTTCTGCATTCCTTTGCTTAACACCATACCTACCGATCACGTCCTCATCCCCTCTGTTCCCTTCACCAACATGCCCATTGAAATCTGCTCCAATCACCAGTCTCTCACCCTTGGGTACAGTCATCACCACTTCATCCAACTCACTCCAAAATTTTTCTTTCTCATCCATCGCACACCCAACCCTGTGGAGCATATGCACTAACAACATTCATCATTACACCATCAATTTCCAGCTTCATAAACATCACTCTATCCGACACTCTTTTCACCTCCAAAACACTCTTAGCATACTGTTCCTTCAGGATAATGCCTATGCCATTTCTCCTCCCATCCACATCATGATAAAACAATTTGAACCTGCCTCCGATACACCTAGCCTTGCTCCCCTTCCATCTGGTCTCTTGCACACACAATATACTAACCTTCCTTCGGTCCATCATATCAGCTAGCTCTCTCCCTTTACCATCATGCTGCCAACATTCAAAGTTCTGACCCTCACTATCACAGTCCTAGCCTTTACCTGCCTTCGGCCATGCCTTCCACCTCTTCTCCTCCTTCGGCCAACAGTAGCCCAATTTCCACCAGCACCCTGTTGGCCAACAGTACTGGTGGCAGTCGTTGTTAACCCGGGAAGACTGTCACCTAAAAATAAGTAAGGGCTTCTAGGCCATGTACAGGTTTAATATTGGTGTACAAACTTTTAACACTGAGGGTCACCCAATACATATCTGCAGTCCAACAACAGTTCATTATTTTATCTAAAAAAATCTGGTGTCCTTAACATACAAATGTAATTTCATAACAAAAGGACAAAGATAGTCATGCAAAAATTATCTATATTGTGTAAAAAATATTTTTTCACTGCAATAATCAGATGACCAGGTGGATCAGTTAAGATTTCTATGTATTTTGGGTAAGCAGTAAAAGGTAGCAATACTGCATCTTTGCACACTAAATTTCTTATTTACATCATCTCTACTCAAATAACTTGGCCTATAACCCTTTTCCAACAACTTTAAGTATTGTTTTACTGCTTCATCATATGTATAGTTATGCATTTTTACATGCTGCTACCTTTTTAAATTGTGTAATATTTTTACTAATTTTGTTAATCTGTTGATTTATGCTTTTGTAACTGTGTACATGGAGCTTTTCTCCCTGGGCCTCCATTGGAAAAGGGCTCGGTGGACTTTCCCAGTTAACAAACTGCAAACAAATAAATAAAAAAATAAATAAATGTGTGGACCGATCCTCTAAATGTGCATAACACATACGCATACATTGTTTATAATGCATTACCACTATATTACCTTTATCTGTTGGTATAAAGGTAAAGTTCCTATTATTACTTAAATTTTAAGTAGTCCATTCAGCTTTAGGCATACTGTATGAAACATTACATTACATTTATCCACTAAAAAAATCATTAAAAGCTTCCTCAAGTACAAAATTAAACATACCAGAAAACTGTTTAACACTTTCATTTAAGAAAGGAGGTATAAAACAACTTTTATACGTGACCCTCGACATATTCAGTAAACAATTGCATTAACTCCATCAGCCTCCAAAGTACAAGAATAAAAAATATCATCTGTACTATTAGAATTCATCCCTAGAATTACTCTCTTCAAAACTATCAGCTTTTACTTGTGAAAAATTACATAACAAGTGCAGTTTATGTACTGGGGTAAAACTGTGCATATAAACTTCAATCCAAAGTTAAGAAAGGACAAATGTTCATCCACTAATGAAAAACCGTACAAATAAACTACACAGAATTAAAAAAAATGTGTCACATATATATTGTCACTGCCACCTTCCCTGTTTATGATACTGATGCTGTTGTCCTTCTGTAACATTTCCCTGCTCATATCTCCCACATTTCTTATTGTGATGTGCTGTCTGCTTATCATGCGTATCTGAGCTGCAAAATTGTTTCTCCAAATTCGATGGTTCTTGTGCTGCTGGTAAAAAAAGGAAAAGAACTGTCACTGTCTTACACTGAAGTATACACCATCCCTTCCAAAGAGATAAATGAAACTCCATGCTGTTTTTTTATAAGTTTCATTATGTTGTAAGCCTAATTTCTGCTGACCCTTTTGCTGATGGGTTCTCCACAGGAATGCTCTACTATGATTCTGTAAATCACATTGTAGCTTTATTTTCTTTTTTCTACTAGATCAGCCAGCCTCATAGTTTTTTAGTTTCACACTGATGTCAGAAAGGCTGTCATTAAGATGCATGGCATTTATTTTTTTTCACCAGCTTTGCATGTAACTCATATACTTCATCCTTAATTTTATGTTGTTTAAGTACATCTTGTTCACTAAGTATTTGAATTCATTCTATGCAGCAGCAGTGAGAAGCCGCTACCTATCCAGCCTGAAACCTTTTGTCTTTTTCATCACTTGATACTGGACAGCTAGATCCCACATGTGAAAAGACAGTCTGCAAAGAAAGTAGGACCATGTCCGCCCTTGCTTACTGATATACCACAATACTGTGGTATTGTCTGTGAAGATTTTGAGAGGCCCTGGAAGAAAGAAGGAGCAAAAGGTCTGAAGAGAGAAAAGGAGAGCTCTCATATCCTTTATGTTGATGTGGTCTGACCTCTCATGAGGAGGCCAAAGACCCTGAACCTTGAAGGAGCCGGATGAGGCCCAGAGGGGACTGGGGGCTGAAAAGGAAATCATGGGTTGAGAAACAGCTGACAAATCCACCACTAAAGCTCCAGTTTGAAGCATGGAGGAAAAGAGACTAGAAAATCTAGTGGATGATCATGTTGGAGCCAGACTGACTTTGGAACCATTCTCGTTTTCTCATATGAAGTCTGGCTAGGGGTAGTAAAGGAATGGTGGAGGCCATGAATCCTAGAGCCCTGAGAAATTCCCTGACTGTAATTACAGCCAGAGGAAGAAGGGACTGAAAAAAGGTGATTGGGAGAAGGCAGGGAGGCTAGCATGGGAATGGTTTGATCCTGCAAATGAGAAACTCATGATCCTGAGGAGGAATTAAGATGGATTTCTTAAAGTTTATAGTAAATCCCAGGTTTTGTAAGAGACAAACAGTAAACTGAGGGTGCTGGAGCAAGACCTCTGGGATTGAAGCCTGAATGAGCAGGTTGTCCAGATAAGGAAAGATTTGAACACCTCTCATCCTGCAAAAGTCAATCAAAGGAGTAAGGCATTTGCTGAATATCCTTGGGGCAGCAGAAAGGCCAAAAGGCAATGCAGAGAACTGAAAATGCAGGGGATGAATTCGGATGTGAAGATAAGCATCCTTGAAGTCCAGGGAAATGTAGAAAGCCTGAGGAAGAAGAAGAAGAGGAACTAGGGTTTGAAGGGACAACATATGAAAGGAAGGGGCCTTCAGAAAGGTGTTGAGCTGAGAAAGGTCCACAATGCGTCTCCAGGTGCCTTCCTTCCTGGAAACCAAAACATTTAGGAATAAAACCCATTCCATTCCTGGGAAGGGGGCACAACTTGAATGGAGCCCTGTGCCAAAAGGGCCTGAAGCCATTCTTGGAAGAAAGGAAGCTGTTCCTGAGGAGGTTGATGATGCCCAGAAAAGGAGGAAGGGATTTCCATACCATGAAGTATCCCTGATGGACAGAACCCAAGAGTCTTGAGTGACCCTTAACCAATTGGGAAGGGACAGGGAAAGAAGAAGGGATACCTGACTCAAGAAAAGGGGAAGCAAATTGTCAGAACCTGGTTTGTCTTGAAAAGGTGGTTTCTGAGAAGTAGAAGTCTGAGTAGACTAAACAGGAGGAACACACCTAAAAACCTTCTTATCTTTGGGAGAACTGCGAGGCTGTCTGTGACCATTGATAATTCCTCTGGAACTTAGGGATAAAAGATGCAAAAAATATGCTTTAATTCCTTCATGGCCTTACCTTTATCCTGAAAGGAGTTAAAAAGCTCAGCAGCAACAGAACCAAACAAGTTCTTATTATCAAGAGGATCATCTAACAATTTAACCCTACTATCATCAGGCAATGGCTGGAGACAAAGCCAAGTGTAAAGTCTCAAAACAGAATCAAAGGCAGCAGCCCTAGTGGAGGCATCAGCTGCATCATAACTACATTTAATAAAGTGGCAAGCTACCTGAGAAGTAGACTGCAGTAAAGAAAGGGCCAAGGCCTTCCCTTCAAAACCAGTTAGGTCAGATATAGCCTGGGAAGCCTGAGAAAAAGGGCTAAAACATACCTGGTCATATTGGTCTAGTAATTAGCAGCCCAAAAAGCCAAGGTGGCAGCAGTATATACCACATTGCCTAATTGTTCCATAGCTCTACTATCCTTGGCTGAAGAATGTAGTTAAGCAGATGGCAAAAGTTTAGAGGGTTTGTCAGAAGAGACATACAATACAGAAAGGTCAGAAGGACATTTGTATAGGAGCTTACACGCATCATACACCTTGTAAAATCTATCAGGTTTCTTAGGAACTGGAGGCTGAAAATCTGGGGCCATACAGGCTGCTGAAAAAGGTATCTAGAAGGGCAGCCAGTACTGGAGGTACAACAGAGGGTTTAGGGGACTCCATCTGGAGGAGCTCATAATACCTATTTGAATTTCAGAAACCTGAGAACAGTCCTATTTAAAATATTCCACCATGCAAGAAATAGTATCCTCCATGGAGAGTTGTCCCAAGGGAGAATTTTGGCTAATAGAATCTTCCTCCTCAGAGTCATAATATATATGTCAAAGATTCTTCCCCAGAAGCCAAATCCCCTTCAGAGGGGTACATGACCAAGGGGAGCAGGCACAGAAGTTCCTTGGAAAGGCTTTAAGGCCATCAATGCTTTAAATAACCCCTGGGTAAAATCCTACCATTCATGCTGGGTATCTTTAGCACAAGAGAAAGCATGTTTGTTTTTTATTTTTTTATTTTGAGGGATGTCTGCCCTATATACTCTAGGAAGTTCAGACCCTTGCCTACACTCAACTAACGTAGTAGGAGTCTCCTCCTGAACAAGTATCTGTAATATCCCTCTCAGTCCCTCTGAAATAATCAGCTAAGGTTCCACCCTCAACATCCACAGTGGACATTTGCAGAGCCTCTTAGGATGTACAAGACGTCTGATCCATGCCATCCTCCTACAGGGTCACGGCAGAGGAATCCAACAAAACAACCGGGTGATCCTCTGGGCTTTCACCAGTCTCAAGAGAGACATTCTTGGGGAGGCGGGACAGTAGCTGAATCAGACCTGAGATTCTTGGTCTTTTTCTTGATAGGCAGATGACCTTTGGGAGGCTTTTAATGGTGCAGGCCGCAGACTGCATTTGGGTCTGTTAGTGCAACCAGGCTCTGAACAGTGCATATGGTATATGTGGTTGTTAGTATAACCTGGCAAAACTGAATTTGTGATCTTTACTGCTTTCATAAATGGTATGATAAAGGTTCCTGTTCAGCAGGACTACCAGACCCCTCTGCTCATTTTCGACTCTGCCAGTACTACCAAGACCTTAAGCATTCTGCCTATACAGAATTCTGACTATAAACTGAAGAGAAAATGAGTACTCTGTTAATACTCTAAGTGTGGGGAGTACTGCGTCAGCTTTGTAAGAGCAGTTTGTACTCCAGCAGAACTCTAAGTTTAGTAATCATTTTACTGTTACTGTATGGACAAGAAACCATTTTGTTCAACTTTAAAGGTAGTGAACATTCCAATGATGCTTTAAACATTGTGAGCATTCTGTCAATACTGTCAAGGCTGTTAGCAATCTACTAATGCTATAAGAGTAATGAGTATTCTAACATTATTATAAGGCTGATAATACTCTACGCTCCTTCAAAGTCACAAGCAAACAAATTGCACCTCTACTAAAAGCGATTCTTCTAGGCTATCCCTCTGGTTCTGATAACCTCTGCCCTTGTTTATTTACCACTGCAGAGATGTCAAGGACACTCCACTGAAACACTTCTACAACCTCAGCCTCACAACTGATATTATGCCTTCTATCTGGAAATCAGCCTTTGTCAGACCTGTACCCAAAGATCACAAACCCTACTTGGCCTCACAATTCCACCCCATTTCAGTACTTCCCAGCCTTGGTAAAAATCCTTGAAAAAAATAATTTACAACCAACTGACAATTACCTTGTAAATACCACTTACCTTCTAAGAAGCAACATGGTGTTTGGGCAAGTAGAAGTACCTTCACTCTCAGGACACTCATTGATGCCCTACTTCCTGACATAGATAAAGGTAACCTCACTGAGGCAGTATTCAATGACCAGCCTGAACCTTTGACCTGAATGACCACTTCATCCTATTATAACAGATAAGATATCGGGACTGAATCTACCCAGTGGTTCAAAGATTTCCTGACCAACTGAATTTTCACAATTAAAATTGGACCAGCCTTATCAGATACAGCCTTCACTCTTTTAGGGGTTCCTCATGGAGCACTTCATGTGCCAATATTATTCTCCATTTGTATAAATAAACTGCCTGTTGCCATACCTCACCTAGAACTCTACCTTTACACTGATGACATATTCATCTATAAATCTAGCCCTTCTTAGGACAGCATCCAAAAATCAACTTCAAGCTGACTTTCTACAATTAAACAATTGGCTTTGTTCTAAAACAACTACTCCTCACCCCTAAAAAAACGTCTGTGCTGTCTGGCACAAACAAAAGAAAAGACCCTTTAAAGCTACTGGTACTCTCCACATCACGGCCCTAGACAAAAGCCTAATTGAATCCACCACATGATATAGATAGCTTGGCATCTGGCTTAAGCAGTCCTTCAACTTCCTAGGCCACATGTAGGATGTCAGATCTAAAGTCGACTTTCTCTTATTCTGGACCCAAAATATATATAATTTCCTCTCACAATCTGCTGGAGCAGCCTTAGGCAAAGGTGCCTTTTTGCGCAACTAGAATATGGCTTCTTATTCACCACTACCTTACAAAAAACACTACAAATCAGAATTTCTTTCTAACAAAATCTGCAATTTCATCACAAACTCCCCTCAGTATGAACCGAAAGGATAGATGGAGGTCTGGATAGAGATATGTAGGGTCTGCATGAAGATATGATAAAATCAGTAAGTAAAGGACAGCAGTGTTGCTGGAGCTGAATTCACCCTCAAGTTAACAAGGTGGACTCAGTTTTTACAAAATCTCACCAAGATGACATTGATATATAGACTGCATTTTATACAGCATATATCATGGACAAAAGTAGGATAAAAAAAAAAGACAGCTGGGTGCACAAGTCCCAGGATAAAAAATTGCCCAATACTGGTTGAAGTACTGGTGACAGGACTGGATAAAATGACTGTGTAGAATCCTCAAGACACGGAAACATTCCTACAATGGAGGTTGGCCCAGGCTCGGAGGAAGGATGCCCCCTCCCTCCACTGCATAAGGAAATAGTAGTTCACAAAAACCACAAAAACCTGACAGGCCAAAAAAGCCATAAAGATGACAGAGTGAACTACTGAGGATAAGAAAGACAGAAATTATGTATCATTACTATTATTCAATAAGCACAAAATTTCCAGATAGAAGATTTTCAAAAAGATTGAGAGAGGTATTAGAGGAAAGGAAAATACTTGAACAAGAAAAACTGTCAAAAGCTTAAAATGCAGATTTGTTCTCATTAATACAAAGGATTCATGAAAAACATTATATAGACAAAGAAACCTTGGGCCATTTGGAAAAAGAAAAGACTTAGAAAGTGTGAAAATATAAACACAAAACCAAAAGATTTTTGAAAGATATAAAAAAGAAACATGGACATCGAAAAGTAAGAGATATTTGATATGGTGTAATATCTATGCAAATGAGAAAGACACTAATCAATACAAAAAAGTAGGTCCAAGGATATTTGAACAGAAATACAGACAAAGGCATCCAGATATGGAAAATTTCACAATACAAAAAAGTGATAACAAAGGGGAATGTAAAACAGAAGATTAGTAAATTAGAAGCTAAACAAATAGAAGCTGAAGTTATGTCATACCTGCAAAGTGAAGGATTTGGTGTAGAAAGTCTAACACAAGTTATGCCTCCAGCACAATGGAACGATGAGTTCCCAAAATAGGGTTCCTATTAGTTCAGAGAATGGCATTTTTGGTACAGTTACATCAAACATGTCATTCGTTGAACTGTTAATACTGAAATTGCGGTACAGTGAAGATCGGGAAATTTGCCCTTTCCTCAATGTAGTGTAAGGTCAGAGTTGGTATATATAATTAGTGGGGAATGTGAGGGGCAGAATTCGATGAATGGCATTTCCGATGAAATACCGTTTGTTGAAGTGACTTTTCATTGATTTAATATAGACCTCCCCAAAAAAAATAAGGGGAAACATGTGGAGTGGGAGACATCTGAAGAAGAAATATGGACATGGGAAAGAAAAAGATTTAATATGGTACAATATTTATGCAAAGCAGAAAGCAAAACTAATCAATACAAAAAGAACAACACCAAAGATTTTTGAATAAAAATACAGGCAAAAGCATCTGGATATGGAAAAATGTTGCAATTAAAAAAAAAAAACAAGGGGGAAAAGTAGAAAAGAAGATTAGTAATGCAGAAGTTAAAGAAACAGAACCTGAAGTTATGGATTACCTACAAAGTGAAGGATTTAGTGTAGAAGATCCACTCTGGAAAGAACAGTGAGTACCCAAATTAAGGAAAAACAGGTGGAATGACAAGCATCTGATCAGGTGCCACATGAAGACGTCTTGGAGCCTTCAGCAGGAAACCAGTACAAATGTTCAAATGAAGTTGCATAGCAAGGGAAGAACAGAACATGGTGACTACTTTTATTGCAGCCAATGTTTTGGAGTTTAAGGCCATTGAGATCCCATACGAAAGAGCAACAGAAGAAGCAGAATGCAGCTGAAGAGAATGTATCACAGGAACATGTTCTAAAACTCTCTACAGAATGCCCACAGAAAATGAAGAACAAAGAATGTGTTCTCAGTTTAGAAGAAAATTATCTAAGAGAAGAGTTGTTTGACTTAATAGAGATGGTTAGACATATTAAGTTCAGTGAAATAGATTACAGAAAGTCAGTAAGACCCAGAATGTTAAAAATCTGATAAACAAATGAGTACTGTAATCAAGACTATTAACAGAAATAAATGTGACATAACAGAAGGAAATAGGCTACATTACTGTGCAGCTAAATTAATAACAGATAAAGACTTATAGCTTCATAGGTAGGTACTGGGCTATTGGCCCTAGGGCCTATATAAGCCTAGCCAAACGGTACCCTGGCTTTTGCCACCCAAGAAAATTATTTTCCTGTACCCCTGTCAAGCAGAATCACAGAAATGATCCCCGGGGTGAATTTCCTATCTCCCATCCAATCAAGAATTTTCTTGAAGAGTGCTAATGAGGAGCTTTGTTTGATATAGATAGGTAGTTTGTTCCAGAGTATGGGAAGTCTCTGGGGCAGGAATCTATCCCTCCAGCATGTTCTGTTTATTGTGGTGACAAGGTTTAGGTCCCTAGAGTGTGTAGCTCGGAGTGATTGGGATTTCATTACGTGGAGCATGTCCAACAGCTCTGGGTTTGACATAGCTTTGTATTTTAGGCAGAGATCGCCTCTGAGTAGGCTATATGTGACAGAGTAAAGCTGGAGTTTTTTGAGACAGTCTGCATGGGGCATCTGTTTGAGGCCAGTAATCCTCTTTGTGAGGCATTTCTGTGGCCTTTCCAGTTGTTGTAGATGTTTTGTGAGGTACATACCAAAAGGGGCATTGTACTCTATAATGGGTCTAATGAGTGATGAGTAGAGGGGAACAATGACCTCTTTTTTCCTGGATGAGAAACCTTTTGTGATGAGGTGTGCCATGTAGAAGGATTTCCTGACTACTGTGGCGATGTGATTATCAAAGGAGAGACTACTATCCACCTGTGTCCCAAGGTCTCTTATCACACTTTCGGTATTAAGTAGACTACCGCCTATGTGGTAGTTCATGGGTACAGCGTTTTTACCAAAAGGGATGACAATGCACTGTTTGGCACTGAGCTTGAGGCCATGGCTTTGACACCAGGCATCCGTCTCAGTGAAGCCCTTTTGTAGGATGTCCACATCGTTAGGAGTTTTGATTATGGCTCCTAGTTTGTAGTCATCTGCGAACTTTGTTAGCCAAAGACCTTCTGTGTTAGCCTGTACTTCAGAGAGGTAGATACCAAACAGTAGAGGACCTAGGACTGAACCCTGTGGTACTCCACTTGTCAATGTTCTGAAGTTGGATTTAGAGTCTGCTACTTTCACAGTGTGGGTTCTGTCAGTGAGCCAGTTGGCAACCCATCTTGTGACATAGGGATTTATACCTAGTTTAGTGAGTTTATCTATAATTCCAGAGTGGGGGATGGTGATGAAAGCCTTGGCAAGATCTAGATAGGCTGTGTGAACCACCTTACCCTCATCTACAGCTTTGGTGACCGCTTCAAAGAAGTCTATCAGGTTTAGGAGACATGATCTGCCTTTTACAAACCCGAACTGGGTAGGGTCCAGAGTTTGGAGATTACCAATGTCATTGTTTATACGTTTGATGATGATACATTCCATAACCTTACAGACCAGGCTCGTCAGGCTAATGGGGCGGTAGTTCCTGGGGTCTGTGGTGGCTCCCTCCTTTGTGGAGTGGGATAACCTTTGTTGTGCACCATTCAGTGGGCACAAAGCCTGAGGTGAGGCTATGATTGAACATGGTACTTAGGTGGGGTGCCAGTTTGTTCTGTAGTTCATGTAGAATGCAGCCTGGGATGTTGTCAGGTCCCATGGATGCTGTGTTCTTGGCTTTGGAGAGAGTGTTTTTTACCTGTGCAGCCGTGATTACAGGAACTTTGTATTCTTCCGGTATAGAGATGGGCCCTTTAGGTGATGAGAGAGGGGTAAAGTTAGCACTGAACCTATCTGCCAGGATGCTGGCAATATCAGTTGGTTCTGTATATTTAGTGCCATTGTGCTGTAACTCAGAGCAGATCTGAGTGTTGCCACTGAGATTCTTGACATAGCTAAAAAGCTTTGTGGTTGTCTTTAGAATCAGTGGCGATTTTGTTTTTATAACTAGCTTTGATGGATTTTAATGGGGATCTCAGCTTCTTACTGAAGCTGACCATGGAGTTCCTCCAATCATGGGATTTTACTCTTTTGTGCAACAGTTTTTCTTCTGCTGTAGAGTTTATTTATAGCAGGGGACCACCAGATTGGCTTCCTTTTTGGGAGGATAGCATCTTGGTTCTGTTAAGGATTGCACAATCCATACACTCGTGTAAGTGCTTATAAAGTGCAACTGTATAGGATTCTGCAGTCATACCTCTATTGTCCATCAGCATGGGTGCTATGAAGTTTTCCACTTCTGTCTTAAGAAGAGTGAAGTTGGCTTTGGAGAATTTTTTTACAGTGGTTTCCCTAATGGGGGGGTGGGGTGGGATGTGGATGTCTAGGGTGATTTGCTTGTGGTTGGAGCTGACCAATGAGGAATTGACCTCTGGTGTGGAATATCGGTTGCCCATGTTGGTAATGACCAGATCTAGGATATTACTGCCCCTGGTGTGGGTGTGGATAAGTTGATCCAAGGCGTTGGAATTTATGAATTCCAGAAAACGTTGAGCACAAGAGTTGGTTCATGAGTAGTTTTCCCAGTTAATGGTGGGGTAGTTGAAATTGCCCATTATTAGGGTGTTAGGTTGTACCCTAATATTTTCCAGTGTATCAAGAAATGAGGAGTGGGAATCCTGGGGCATGGTGGGGGATATGTAGCAAGCTACAATTTGGATTGCGGTCTTGCCCAGAGTTAGTTGCACTTGGATAATCTCAGATGCATTATGCTGAGCAACTAGCCTGGAGGTGTGGATATCCTTAATGAATATGGACATGCCTCCGCCTTTAGTGCTTCGGTCCAGGTTAGGTGTCCGAAAGGTGTGGTATGAATTATAGCCTGGTAATGCAGGGGTGCTCTCTGGATCCTTGAACTAGGTTTCTGTCACTGCACAGATTTCGATGTTCTCCATTTTAAGGAGTGCTTCGAGTGAGTGCATTTTGAGGTTTAGACTTGCTTGCTTGTACCTGTTACGGTGGTGAATTTGTCATTTGAATCTTGCCTAAAAAAGGCACTATAGGGGTGGCAAGAGCCTTAGCCAGTATCCGGAATCTCAAGGGCGACATGTGCAGGCCATCTCTGGCAAAGCATCATGGTTTGTCGATCATGTCATCCCAGGCAGACAGATACTGGATGCCCTTAGAATGACACCAGAAGCTTAGCCAATTGTTGAAGTCAATCATTTTGTCCTTGCACTGTGGTATCATTCTGGGTGATGGCAGGATGCTACTCAGGGTTAGGGTCATACCTGCCTGGGCTACAGGATCGGACAGCTCCTCCATGTCTCTTTTCATGTAGTCCAGGGAGGTATGCCACAGGTCATTCACACTAACATGGACAATGATAGAGTCATATTTGTACTTGTTGTGAAGTGACCTGAGTGCATGAGTTATGTGGCAGATCCTGGCACCTGACAGGCAGCTGACAGTAACTTTCTCCTTGTTTAGCCTGGTGAGTGGAACATCAGTGTGCCTGACTATAGAGTCACCTATGACTAGAGTGTTGGGTACATTGTTATGCCTTATGGGCTGTAGTTGAGTGGCACACTGAGTTTGTGGGCTATGTGTCATTTGGGTTGTGTTGGGGGTGGAGGTTGCTAGTGTTTCTGCTTTGGAGGTCCCTGTTTCTTGGGTAGATTTTTTTTGAGAGCCTCTGCGAATGTAGGTGTGTGTTTTGTGTTTCTATGTGTGTATCTTGGTGGTGTAGGTTTTGAGGAACGATGTGATGAGTGTGGTGTGGTGCAAGTGTTTACCTTCTCCTTTTGACTGTCTAGTCCATTCTTGGGTGAAGAGAGCTTTGCTTCCAATTTGGCTATATAAGTGCATCTCTCACAGGTTGTAGTGCTGGATGGTAGGAGAAGAGGGTTGTCTGTGTACATGAGGCAATTGCTGCATTGCCCCAGGATGCCCAGATTCATCAGGTAGACAGGAGAAAATACCGGGAGCTGACCCTTAGACACACCTGGATAGGTGCTTATTTATTAAGTACTAAAAATTGTTTTCCTCTAGACAAGTGAGGAAAGTTGAGTGCTGTAGTAATTTGTAGCTTATTTAGTGCTTACAATGAGTTCTGAACAAGTGCTGAGCTCAAAGAAACAGATTTGAGTGCTGAAACTAGAAAACTGGCTAGTTCTAAGAAACAAAATTAAGCTAGAAGGCTTCCCTCCAACACAGAAAGGCTTGGGGGTTCAGAAGCTTACAAACAGTCCTGGATACAGCAAATCTGTATCTGGACTAGACGACTTACAGGAAAGGCAGGAAACAAGCTTAGAAAATTATTATTATTTTTTTTTTTTAAAGTGGAAAGGGGAAAGGAGGAGCAGAAGCTAACTGGGCTGGCCTTCTCAAATGTTTGCCCTGAATTAGGTAGAATGAGGTAATGACACTAGACTGGGAGGACTGTCCCAGATCAAATTTATAGTAGGGGTGGGCAACTGCAAAGCCACCAAGTATAAAAACAGGATACCAATAGGGAGAGAAGGTGGGAAACAAAAATCAGAACAAACAAACCCAACCAGATGCTTAACAATTGTAGAAAATTCTATTTAATACCTCACAGACAGTGAGTAAAATAAAAGTGGTATAAATAACTCAGAAATAAGCAAAAAACAGGATACTTAATGTTATATATCACAGATTAGTTAGCTCAGAGCCCTTCCTCCGACTTCCTCCGATTAGCTCAGTGAGAAATGGCAGAAACACTCACAAGTTAACTTCTTAAGTAACAAAGTTGAAACCTGAAACAACTTTAAAAAAACCTTGAAAGAAGAAGGTGCTTACTCCAAGGCGTACTCCAGGCAGCCCCAGTCAGCCAATGACCACAAACAATTCACTCTCCCTGAAATGCTATACTGGCTTTGGCTAAGCTATGATGGCCTGGAACATGTGCTCAGACACACAGCCTCTACTAACAAACAACTAGGCCCAAAACACAAGCCTGAATACAGGACAATAAGGATAAAGACATCACAAAAATACAGGGCAATAGGGGAAAGAAAGGGAAGAAATCAAATGCCATCATGGAATTATCAAATAGAGAAAACTATAAAGTAACTAAGTCAAGAAGTGTCATTGCTAGAAAAGTATAGAAGAGGGAACAGATCAACAAAAATATTTAGAAAGATAGACTTAATAAAAGCAGTATGCAGTATTAGAACAGACCAGGAACTATCAGACATAATCGGAAACAATAAACTAAAGATATTGGCACAGGCAGAAAAACTCAAAAGATATGCATATAAATATAAAGGAAAAGTACAAAATAAGCAATTCATTGATGGCCCAAAAAAGTTTTAAAGAGAATTGGGAAACAAAGCTAAAGGAAAAGCACCAACACAAAAAAGAAGAACTAGATATTTTGGAGAAATATCTATGAAGATCCTGTGGAACATAATAAAGATGCTGAAAAGATAGAAGAAGGGAAAGAAACAGTAAGAATTTCAAATGTAAAGGATATGAAATGGGATGAAGTAAAGGACAGAGAAATTGTAACAAAATTTAGAAAAGCTTCTTAATGGAAAACCCCAAGCCCAGATGCAGCACCTAACCTCTGGCTAAAAGTATTTACATCTTTACACAAATATTTTTCCCTGAGTAACAACTACTTACAGTATATGCACACTCCAAAAGGACTCCAACCTGGTTAACAACTCCTGAAGAGTAAACCTGCATGCTATCCTACACACTTTAGACAAATAACTTGCCTTACGACAATGTATGAACTATACACTGGAATTGATACCAGCAGAGTTTATAGTCATTTACAACAAAAGTCAATCAAAGCAACAGAACAAAAGGGTTAACAAAAGAAAAAGTCACATGGAACAAAGGGGAATTTTTTGTTAAACAGTCAAAATGGAGAATTGTAAAAAGTGGAAGAATCTAAGTATGAGAGAGATAGATTATAAAAAAGCATTTGCCAACATCCCATATTCATGGATGAAGGAGTGCTTATAGATGTATAAGATACTTCCTACATTGATCAGTTACATTACAGTGACCACGAAATGGTGGCAGACCACTTTGCAGCTAATCAATGATAAAGGACAAATTATTATCCCAGGGATAAAAATTTCAAAGGGGGGTATTCCAAAGTGAATCTTTGTCATCGTTGCTCTTTTGTCTTGTTCTTAACCCATTAAGATTACGTCATGGTTTCATGGTTACAATTTGGCTCCCGGAAAACAACAAAGTATAAATACTTCTCATCTTCTTTTTGTAGATGACTTAAAACTGTGTGGTTCAACAGATGAGTAGCTGAAAGCACAACTGGAAGTGGCCAAATCTCTCTTAGATGATATAAGAATGTAATTTGTCTCGATAAATGTGCAAAAGTAACATTTAAAGCAGGAAAGATACAGCAAAAAAAAATATCAGTCTGTGACAGGAATGTGATATAAAGGAGCTTGAGCAGGATGGAGTGTATAAATATTTTGGAATTGACGAAGGATCAACATTATACAACACCCCCCCCCATTAATATTCCAAAACGTGCACGCTGATTGGTCAGTGTGCATGTTGTAAATCAGACTTATACTAATGGAAAAAGGTTCGGTCGCCTGAACTTTTTCCATTTGTTACAGCAACGGAGAATGCAAGATCTCCATTGTTTTTAGAAAGTGTCTCGCTATGTTAAAGGAGTTTAACATAGCGAGACAGCTTTAAAAAAGCAACAGAGATCTTCCTTTCTCCATTGCTTTTTTTAAAGCTGTCCCTATTTAACATAGTGAGACAGCTTTAAAAAAAAGCAACGGAGAAAGGAAGATCTCCATTGCTTTTTTTAAAGCTGTCTCGCTATGTTAAACTCCTTTAACATAGCGAGACACTTTCTAAAATGCAGCGGAGATCTTGCTTTCTCGTTGCTTCCACACATAGCTCTGATGTACTGCATAAGCATACATGCGCAGTACATCAGAACTGCTGCAGAATACCAGACAGCTGCAGAAGGGCAGCACAGAGGCATTATACAATGCCATTATTTAAGAAAAGTAAGTATTTTTTTCTTAAATAATGTCATTGTACAATAGCAATAACCCACTTATGGGTGTGGGTAATGTTGGATTTATCCACGGCTGTCTTTGTTTGGCCACTCGGGCTTCGCCCTCGTGACCAAACCACACCAACCGTGGGTAAATCCAGCATTACCCACACCCAGGCGTGGATTATTGCTTAAATAAAACATGAACAAATGTGAACAAAACTCATTAAGGAATATTTTAGAAGACTAAAAGTAATACTGAAAACAGCCCTGATATCTAGGAACAAAGTCCAGGTTATAAACCAATGTGGTCTTCCTGTTCTAGCTTACAGTTTTGGGTGACTGGCTGTCCCAAAAAGGTATTGGATTAGTTGGACAGGAAAATAAGAAAAATGCTTCACACTTATCAAATGATATATACAAATCAGTGTATACCAAGATTATATATTCCTCATTCTGAAGGCAGTATGGGTCTCCTTGAAACCAATTACATGTATAGATCTGCAGTCATAGGACTGCATAATATCTGCTGACCTTATTAATCCAAACATACTGAAAGTTTTGAAACATGAAGGGAGCAATTCTAAGATGACATCCTTGCATAGTTTAGCAGAATCATATCGGTGTCAAGACAGGAATGTAAACCAAGGCAGTAGTAGATAAAAATCAGGCAGCAACTGAATGTGCCAAAAAGAACCCCAAAGGAGAAGGATAAGATGAGAAGACAAGAAATTTGGAAAAGGCATAAATATAGTTGCAAATACAGAAAACTCCTGGAACAACCTAATGTTGATCAGGATCTGACACAGGAATAGTTACGGAGATGTGAATTTAAACCAAAAGATGTAAGGTTAAATTTGTCAGCCCAGGATAGTGGACTACATGCACATTGGTTTACAAAGTAAAATGACCATGTGGGAGAAACAGAAAAATGCAGGTTCTGTAAAACAGAACTGGAAACAGTCGCACATCTTGTTGCTGGTTGTGATATACTAAATTGCAGAATGCCTCAATACTGAAAGGCATAATTAATACAGCAAGACTGTTGCAATGGGGATTCTACAAACGTTACAATACTGAAGTAGCTGAGAAGCATTGGAGACATGAGCCACAAAGCATTACAGAGAATGATGAAATTTATATCACATGGGATCACCCATTACCAACAGTTCATAAAATATATGTGAGAAAGCCAGATATAGTATTCCAAGAAAAGAAGTAGCATTGATCATTGAAATTGCTACATCCAGTGATTAAAGTGTCATACATACAGAGAGAGACAAAGTCATAAAATACCAGGATTTGCCGGCAGAAATTAGTGCAATGTTGAAGAAGGATGCCAAGACAGTTCCGATAATAGCAGGAGCAACGGGTCTCATAAAAAATAATTTACAGTCTTATTTAAATATGCTACCAATACACATAACTCTGTATGAATTGCAGAAGTAGTTAGTTCTGGGCCTGTTGCGGGTGCTACGAACAGCAATTCTGACTAACATCAAAGACTAAAACAATACTAATTTCATGAACTTTAATCATACTTTCATTTAGGAATGGGATCCACTCCCATCATGGTATTAGAAACACAAAATACTTGGAGAAATTAAACTGTGTGAACCTCATTGCAACACCTTGGAAAAGGCAAATAGGCCACCCAATCAAGGCACGCCTACCTCCTTCTTGGTTGCCTTCTCTTCAAACTTCTACACCAAGAGACAGACTGCCAACTATAAAACTAACTACATTCAACCCATACTATAACCTAAGAAGCCAATCCACTAACAGCCCTATTCTCATAACTCTATTCAGTAAACTTCATTCCCCAGATCACAGTTTCTCTACTCTTCCCCCTAAACTGTCGCAATCTTTGCAACTTTATCTTACACAAATCAGAGACTCCAAACAGTTTAGACCTAAGTTCAAACAATACCTAACTGAACAATGTATGCGCACGTCAGAACACAGGCCATGTCCCCTGACTCCCATAGTTGTAGTATTACATTCACCCAGAAAACGGTCTGCTTAATCTCCTAATCTAAAAAAAGCAGCAGATTTTTTTCCACAACTCAGTCTATTAACCACAAACCAATGAACCAATGAAGCAGGACAACCATGATGACAAGATGAGGTGTACCAGGATAATACAAGAAAAATATGTTTTATTAAGAGGAAGTGCATTGGTCTGTATACAAATTGAATCAGACTTCATCATAATCTGTTAAAAAACAGCTATAAGTGCTCCATTTAAAGCAATTCACACAACAGCTGACCCCTCTTTCTTAAAGATAAATACACATTTAAAAACGTTATATATATACTCATTCACTCATAATAATAAATAATAAAAATACGTAATTATATGTAAAATAACTCCTTTGAATTATATTAAAATGAATTGTAATGATAAAAGCATTATATAATGAAATAAAAAGTATGCATTTAAAATATTTTTTCCTGCAAGAATAACAAATTAACATTCCAAAAACTTACTCATCCAAACACTAACCAGGCTGACCCTGCTTAGTTTTTGAACTCAAATGACAGCAAGCACCTTGTTTTTATATTACAACTTGGTTGCCTACAATTTCAAAACACTGGTAATAGACATTGCATTATTAATGCCAGTAGGCTGAGTTGCATTCAGTAGGAGCTTCCACCTTAATTTCCTGTATTTTAATCTCTTTTCCCAGCCCCCTTCACTAGTACACATTTCAACTTTATCTATAATAAAAACAAAATCTTAAGTTGTCACATAGAATGGAATATTTATAAAGTGCATTACTAATAACTTTCTTTTTTATATCATTCTGATTATCATATATCCTTTGGCTCAGCTGTCTCTCTGTTTTGCCCACATGGAAGGCATTGCAGGGAAGGCAGCTTGTTTGGGGGCAAGATATCATATGTGGGTAGTTGGCCACAATTATGTATGGCCCTTCATGAATATATCTGCAATACTTACATGTTGCACACACAGCAATTTCCCCCTATTAGAAGCCATTAAAGTCTGTGCCATTTCCCCTATTAGAAGCCATTAAAGTCTGTGCCATTTCCTCTATTAGAAGTCATTAAAGTCTGTTCTTATTTCTTTTCAAAAATCCCTTTCAAATGTATGTCTCTATTATAGACAAATCTAGGGATTGTTTCTAAAATGTTTGTGTCTGCAGTTCATCACTGCATTCTTTCATTATTTTTACTAATAATTTCCATTATTGTAGAATCTGGCCCTGGGCATACCTGGAACAATGATAGTCAGGGCCAGATCCAGCACCAGGTGACCTAAGTAACTGCCTAGGGCCCACAGCTGCCTGGGGGAACCCAACAGTCAAGATGTACAGCATTATAAAAATAAAAATGAAGTTGGAACACATTAAGAAGAATAAATATTTCCTCTTCAGTTGCTGACTTTTTTTTCCTTGTAGGTCTCTTTAAAATAAAAGATGATTTCTTGCTGCGGTCTCTTCTTTCATTGGCTCTGTATCCAATAAGGGGATGCAGAACCAATGAGAAACTTCCAGGAATTTGTGCAGTTTATTAAACTATAGGGCAGCAACACTATGAAGCAGTTTTCCACAGTGGTACAGCAGTGTATTTTTCTTTATTTTATTGCAGTTTAGAAGATGCACTAGAGTACTACAAGTTTTAATTTGCAGTAGCACAGGAGTCCAGAGATGCATTTTTTTATTTTGCAGAATCAGTCTGGATCTAATACAGAGTAAGTCAGCAATGTATACAGAAAAGTCACACAGACTCAAACCCTGGTCCCCTGGACTGCAGGTGTTGTAACTAGCTATGAACAACAGTAGTTATGGTGTAAGGAAATAAATTTAATTGTAGTAAACAGGAGCTTCAACATATCAGCCATGTTTCTTTGGGTATGATTTTTGGTTTCCTTGTTCTGTTGAAAGTTGACACTGTTTATCATTTAGCTATGAATTCATTAGACAGCATGAAGTCTACAAGTTTAATGTTTATTTTTATTATTTTATTGATTTTGATATCTTTTTACTGGGAAAGTCCAACTGGGACAATACCCCATTTTCAGTGGTGGGCCAGGGAGAAAAGCTCCACATTGACATAATGTGTCTATTGTTAACAGTTAAGTAAAGTTATTTCAAAGCCTAAATACAGAACAATGACATATTAACTAAGTGAAAATTCAGCTTCATTTCATACAATGTGAACCTGTTCACACATAGTGCAAATATTTGGACAGATATAAACAAGCTGAAAAAGAACACTTAATACAGCAAGTACTGACAAGTTGGAGTTCACAGAGGTGACATTAAACACAGAGTAGACTCTTTGGAATAGAGATGACTAGATAATATAGCCTAGGCAATAATATATTTGATCTTTGTCTCTCTCTCTCTCAACAGCCAAAGCATTCTGGTGGTGGAAGGAGGGAGGGGCTAGTTTAGCCTTAGGTGTTGCAGGAGTATAATACATGCAAAGTTTGTTAGTAGCCGTTTGAAGTTGGAAAGGTTAGAGGTAGATTTAACTTGCAGAGGGATAGAATTCTCTTTTATAGTGACAGAGTATGAGTAGAGACTTTGGCCAGAGAATTTCTGGGTTTAAAATATGCTGAGACGATGTTGCTAATTAGATCATTACATCAAATAAATCTATTAGGAGGACAGGAATGGAGAATAGGAGTAAAAGTAAGACAGTCATTTGCTTTGTGAATAATGCTGTGATGTAAGCAGCAGATAAGCTGTATGTAATGTAAGTAGTGAAGCAGCTCAAGCCAATTCAAAGTCTTAAGGGCAATACAGTAGTAGCCGCAGCATTGTTTTTTGGTGGCAAATTTTGCAACCTTATTATTGCATACCTGTAGCTTATTTTTAATTGTTTCCTAAAGGTTGGTTAGGATGGGTGTACCGTATAAGAGTGATGGGAGAAGATAGGTAGTTACAAGAGTGGGTTTGGTGGTGTTGGTAAGGAAGATTTTATATAGGTTTCATTTCTCCAAGTCTTTTGGGTTTCTAGTATCAAGACGAGAATGGACCCCATTCCTAAGTCAAAAAATGATTAAAGTTCATGAAATTAGTATTGGTTCAATCTTTGATGTTATCCAGAAGTGCTATTTGCAGCACCCGCAGTGTGCCCTGAACTGACTCCTGCAATTCGTACAGAGTTACATGTATCAGTAACATATCTAAGTATGATTATAAATTATTTTTATAAGACCCATTGCTCTAACTACTCTTGGAACTGTGTAAGTATCCTTCTTCCACATTACCCTTATTTGCCTGTAAATCTTGGTATTTTATGATTTTGTCTCTCTGTAAATAAGACACTGTAGTCACTGGGTGCAGCAGTTTCAGTGATCGGTGCTACTTTTGTCTTTGTTCATGGACTACTATATCTGATTTTCTAGCATCTATTTTTTGAACTGTTGGTAATGGATGATCCCATATGACATGTACTTTATCATTTTCTATAATGCTTTGTGGCTTATGTTTCCAGTGCTTCTCAGCTACTTCAGTATTGTAATGTTTTCAGAATCCCCAGTGCAACAGTCTTGCCACATTATTATGCCATTCAGTATAAAGTCCCTCTTCCATTAGTGTATCACACCTAGCAACAAGATGTGCATCTGATTTTAGTTCTGTTTTACAAAACCTGCATTTTTCTGTTTCTCCCACATGTTCAATGGACTTTGTAAACCAATGTGCACATAGTCCACTATCCTGGACCGCTATTAACCTTTCATCTTTTGTTTTAAATTTACTTCTTCTTACCTATTCCTGTGTCAGATCTTGATCAACACAAGGTTGTTCTACAAGTTTTCTGCACTTGCAACTATATTTATAGATTATAGATTATAGATTAGTACTAGGCTAACTGCCCTTGTGAGCCATTTTAAGCCTAGCCAATTATCCCCTGTGAGATTCAAACACTGTACCTTGTGTTTGTAAGGCAAACACCTTAACCATTAGGCCATCCTCCCAACGATATTAGGCTATCCTCCCAACGATATGCCTTTTCCATTTTTCTTGCCTTCTCATCTGATCCTTCTCCTTATATTCTATCATTTGTTTTTTTGGCACATTCAGTTGCTGCCTGATTTTTGTCTATTTCTGGTTTGATTTACATTCTCATTTGACTCTGAAGTTTCTGCTAAATTAAGCAGGGAAATCATCTTAGAGTTATTCTTCTCACGTTTTAAAGCATTCACTATGTTTGGATCTTGTGAGGTCAGCAGATATGTATACATTAGTATGACTGCAGATCTATACATGTAGTCAGTTTTGAGGAGGCCCATACCTCCTTCAGAATGAGGAATATATAATCTTGGTATACACTGATTTTTATGTATCATTTGATAAGAATGAAGTTTTTTTTTGTTGTCCTGTCCAAATGATACAGTACCTTTTGGGGCCGTTCAATCATCCCAAAACTGTAACTTAGAACAGGAAGACCAAATTGGTTTATAGCTTGGACTTTATTGCTTGATGTCAGAGCTGTTTTCAGTATTAAGTTCACTATTCTACTAACCATAGCACCACCACCACCACCTTACTCTCTTTCTCTAACACTATCCTACAAAATAAAAATGCAGGTTCTCTCTCCTCAGCTACCTTCCTAGACCTCTCTAAAGCTTTCGACATGGTTCCACACAAACAACTCATCTCTCTTCTCAATAACCTATCCTTCTCTCAACCAGTCATCAACTGGTTTCAGAGTTACCTACCTGACTGCCAACAAGCAGTTGTTTGGCAGGATGACCTATCCCCCCACCTACCAGTCTCCATAGGGATTCCCCAAGGGTCCATCCTGGGACCCCTACTCTTCTCTATTTTCACCAATAACCTAGCCTCAGCCACAACACATGGCACACTCATACAATACGCAGATGATCAACCATCATCTGCACAGTCCACTCCCTACCTGAACTGCAAAAAGTCACACAGGAAGCATTTTCCACTATTGAAACTTGGTTATCCGATGCCCAACTAATACTCAACCCAAACAAAACAAAATTACTAATCTGCCAACCCACCAAACTTACCCTAGACAGCTCTCACTTTAACATCACAACAAAAGACACCACCATCCATCCTACAGAACACACCAAATTACTAGGAGTAGAAATAGACAATAAACTGAACTTTGACATTCACATTTCCATGACCATTAAAAAAGTGCACAAAAAACTAGGAGCATTATATAGAAATCAGCAACTACTTACCAAAGCAGCTAAAATTTCAGTAGCAAATTCTCATCTTATCTCCACCCTACTCTATGCCTCTCCGCTATTTACTAACCTTAGACAATGCGACCTAAATAAGCTCGAAACCTGCTACAACTAAATCACCAAATTCGCCACAGGGGCTTCCTACTGTACTCACCACTGTCTCTCACTAGCAGAACTGGGCTGGCTAGAGCTCCCCCACCTCCTTCAATGGTACCAACTTGCACTCGCCTACAAACTAATAAACCAACCACTAAAAGTCCCAACTCTCCAGAATCTACTTCAACCCTACATAACCACGTAACCACTAAGAGCCAGCCACAAAAACCTCCTACAGGTCACAAGAGCCAGTAACTCTGCTGGAGAAGCCTTATTCTCCTGCACTATAGCCAAACTCTGGAACTCCCTCCCATCCTCAATTACCTCTGTAACTTCTTGCACCCACTTCAAATCCTTACTAACTTAGATCTGAAGAAGCTGTGTTAACAGTGAAAGCGCTCATCTTTAAATAAATACTCATTCTTTTTACATAGTTGGTCTTGAGATACTCTTCATTTTTTGGACCTGTTTTGCTCCTGCAACTTCCAACTTGATTTTACTTCTAAGTGCTTTTTAAACTGGGTGACAGGCAGCATTCATCTGGTGTATTCATTGGTGTGCTGTTTTAAGTACACTTAAAAACTTGCCAGATATGCCCTTAAAACCCCCCCTCTAATACCATCCACTCCACCCACCCACTACCTCTCTCGGCCCCCTGTCAACAACCTACTTTTAGCAAGTTTGGCTACTCATGTTCCCAGCTACCTACCACATAGTGCTAACTTCTTGTAGCAACAACTGCTAATGGCTGTTATGTACCTCAAAAACAGATTGTATCAATTGTTCACTGATGAATCTCAACTACATTTGTAACCATGTTTAGTATATGTCACCATATTTTAAAATTGTACTATGTTCTACAGCTGTTTTACATCTATGTTTTATTCTTGTCTTACGTCTTCAGATGGACTAATGTCTATATTTTAAATGCTGTTTTTTAACTGTATAATGTAAGTAATACTTAATGTGGAGCTTTTCTCCCTGTGCCTCTGCTGAAAACGGACCTGTGTCCAGTCGGACTCTCCCAGTCAACAAATGTAAATAAATAAATAAATAAATAATAAATAAAAATAAATATTCTAAAATATTCCTTCCTGAGTTTTGTTCCATTTGTTCATATTTTATTGTCACTCCTTCATCATTTCCCAAGTATTTATACACTCTCACCTGCTCAAGTTCCTTTATATCATATTCTTGTCACAGACTGATATTTTCTTGGTGCTACAGCTTTCCTGCTTTAAATGTTGCTTTTGTACATTTATCAAGACCAAATGACATTCTTATATCATCTAAGAAAGTCTTAACTACTTGCAGTTGTGCTTTCAGTTCCTCATCTGATTTACTACACAGGTTATAAATCATACACAAAAAGATGAGAAGTATTTATACTTGGCTGTTTTCTGGGAGCCAAACTGTAGCCATGACCTAATCCATTAAGTAGCTTAATGGGTTAAGGGCAAGACAAAAGACCAGCAGTGACACAGAGTCACCCTGGAATAATCCCATTTGAATTTTTATCCCTGGAATAATAATTTATCCTTTATCATGGCTTAGTTGCAAAGTGGTTTGCTATTACTTTTTGTGCCTGTAGAGCATTCCTAATTTTTGGTGAGCCTTTTTTACGTTATTTTGAACATGCACACTAAATTTAAAGTTATCATCTATAATCAGTACACGAAGTTTTGTATGGGAGGCTACTTCAATTTCCATTTTGTTTACTAAAAATATTTTGAAATTCACTTTATTATGCGTGTGTGATCTGGGGTAAAATAGCAGTAATTTGTTTTGTCAGGGTTGAGTAGTAGCTGGGCATTATGAAGCCATTTCTCAACTGAGGAAAAAGCTTCTTGTATGTTATGGAGGAGATGAGGCAATTTATTAGATGCACATATAAGTGTAGAATCATAGAAATATTGTATAACAGAGACTGGACCTACAGGGGTATGGAAGTCATTGATAACAATATTAAAAAGGAGGGGACCAAGAACAGAGCTTTGGGGTAAACCAGTGGAGACTTGAAGGTATGGAGAGAGTATTCAGCCATTTTATAGACTGGAGCCTGTCAGTTAAACAGCTATTGAACCACAGTAAGGAATAGGGGGAAAGTCCAAGTTGAGACAGTTTCTACAGGATTTTTGGGTGAGAAACTGTATCAAAGGTTTTTCATTGGTCAAAGAATAAGGTGGAAACAAGTTTCTTGAGTCCCTGTATTTATTTATGGTATCAGTGAATGAGAGGAGGACAGTGGTTGTAATGTGTGTTGGGCAGAAGCCATGTTGGGTGGATATTAAGAGCCGTTCTTTACAAGATAATAGAGGAGTTGCTTAGAAATACATCTTTCAAGAATTTGTGAATGAGGTGATAATATTGCAACAGGCCAAAATTTAGAAACGGAAGTGCCAACTTTATGAAGAGGGATATCACAGGATTTTCTTTTTCATAGTGAGGGTACATAGGATTCAGATATTGATTTATTGATAAGAACAGACTCTGAGTAAGCTATAGCATTAATATCTATTTTTGTTTGTTCAGGTGGGAGGATGTTAGCTGCAAGGTTTGAGTGTAAGAAGCAGCTTTTTTGTCACTGATATGGAGACAGGTCCTAAGTAGAAGTTGCTAGCAATGGATATACAGGTTAACTTAGGTTCAGTAGGGGATAATGAAAGGGGAGTAAAAAAAGTGATAGTGTGTATGGAGTATGGAGGATGTTGGTTTTGGTCTAACCTTTTTGTTGAATTAATAGGACTAGGTAATATTGGGGGTGGTGTTAGAATCACTACATGGAGATGAAGATTTTAGTTAGAGAGGTAATACTTTCTATGAAGCAGATATTAAATAAGGTTCCAATTTCTAGTGGAGAGCTATTTTTAAAAGGGTTGTGTGCATTGTATGAGCGCAGATGCAGTACGTTATATATTGATGTCCAGGCATTTTGGGGAGATTTAAATTAAAAATTGTTTATTTTTTAATTAAGCTCTAAATACATTTTTAATTTAGCTTGCATTTTTGCAGTCACACAGATGTTTAATGCAGTGTTTTGGGCTACAACAGTTTGTCTAGCACTTACTGCAAATGAGTAAGGCTAAGAGTTTTTAAAGAGCTGTTTCCATCAGTGCATAGTTTGACTCCATTGGCCCTTATTTGTCTTCTATGTGATTCTGCAAAGTTACTTCACCAGACAGTACTCCTGGGCTGTCCCAGGCTGTCAGCAAATGACTTATACATTTGTGTTTTGAATTCTTGCACGTTTTAAAATATAGGTTCCAATTAGTTCTTCATTATATGCTATCTGAGTATGAATCCAAGCACATCTGTTTTATTTTACAGGGTTGCCAAATGCTTTTTCACTAAATGCTAAATGTGAGATTCAAGGGAAGAGAAGTTCACTGTTTTCTCACGCTATGTCTATTCTGAATGAAAGAGTGAGTTGTTTAGAAGATGTCTGTTAGTGTTTTTTTCTGTAAAATCTGCAGTAAAAGTTTTAAATGAAATCCAAGTCTGTGATAACTGTAAAAGTAAACAAGAAAATAGTATGCACACTGACAAGCTTGAATAGTGTTTATGATAGCTGGGGAGAGACAGCCAAGTAGTGGAATACTGTTATGGCTAGTAGGGCCCTGCTTTAGTACCCTGCATAGGGCCCAGTTTCTACACGATCTGACTGATTCAGGAGATACTGCTGCAACAATATAGCATTATTAGCCATTCAAGTAGGTCAGACGTGTACTGAATGATGTTGGAAGGAACAGCTAATTCTTGATGACAGAGAAGATATAGGGAGATTAAAAATTAAATGTAGGCATCCTCCAAGCATGTATGTTGTAAGCAGTACTATTTCTGATTTTTGTATGATTTGTGGTTTGCAGAACAAAAGCTGCTGCAGCAATTATATTGCCTTTAACTGTTTCTTATTGACACTGAAGACTGAATTAATCTGTTAATATAGCCTGGATTGTGTATTAGTCTAAATGTGTTGTATTTTAGTAGTCTAAGCATGCTGTTAAGTTGTAATATAAAAACAAGGTTCTTGATGTGGTTTGATTTCGAAAGATAAGCAATGTTGGCCCTGTTTAGTGTTTGGGTAGGTACTGTTTTGGAATATCAGTTTGTTTTTATTGCAAGAAAGTGTTTTTAGGCATGTATACATTTTTTATCATTATATAATGAAGTTATTTTAACATAATTCAAAGGAATTTTTTACACATACAAATTTTATTAATTAATCTCATAAGACGTTTTTTTAGTATGCATTTAACTTTAAGAAAGATGGGTCAGCTATCGTGATCATTTGAATTGGTTTAAATAGAGCACTTTGTGCTGTTTTTGATACATTCTAATAACGTATGACTCAACCTGTACTGACAAAAGTGCTTAATATTAATAGAATATTTTTTCTTGGATTATCCTGGTGCACCCCATTTTGTCAGTGTGGTTGTTCTGTTTTTTATTTCCCAACCAATCTCTCCTCGGTACATAAACTCATGCTCATTGCTTCCCCACTTGGCCTACTTATTCCCTACTATATATACAGTACCCACTTCTCCTGTTATTAGCTCTTCTATTGCAATTCTTAGTATTCTACTGTTCCCGCTCTTTTCACTCCTAACATTCCCCTCCACACTTGTGTAAACTATATCTGTTCTTTTGGCTGGACCGCATTTGCTTCACCTATAACATCTGTAGTATGCACTGTATAGTCCTGATATTACTTATTTTTTAACCTATCTTGTAAATATGTGCATATATTTTTGCATATGTTATTTTATGCTGCGATACTGTATAACTTAGTTATACCTTTATTTATTTTTTTTATTTTATTTTACATTTGTTTACTGGGAAAGTCTGACTGGGTTGTGACTCATTTTCAGTGGAGGCCCAGGAAGAAAAGGTCCACACAGAAAACATACAATATGAAAAAATACATTGAACAGAAAAATACATTAAAAGTCAGATTAACAATAGTTGTAAGTTATTATATATAACAATAGTCAACAGAAATTGTACATATTCACACATGTCATGCTAGTAAGAAGAAATCAGAACAGGGTTTACATATAACAATAGGCAATAGACACATGCACATCATTTGCATATGATAAGCTACTAAGAAAATAGGACAGATGTGTTTATTAATACAAGGACAGAACTCCTGACTTGATACGAACCTTGAAAACAGAGGATGAAGAGAAAAAGTGCCAACAGAGACACCATAGTCTTGCAAGAAATACTGATAGGCATTTGAGATGGTGAGAGTCCTTTTGAGTGTGTCTCAGTTTAGCATGACAAGTAAGCAATGAGTGGGGTCATTAAGGGGAAGGAAAAGATGGTAGGAAATTAGGTTTGGGGGTTGACTGAGGAAAAATAATAAAGACATGAGAAAAAAAAGGTTTGAGAGTTAATTTTATGAGGAGAAATTAAGAGATGTGGTAGTAGGTCTTATTAGCCTGGACTACTACAAGAGCATTGCCATGACTTGGTGAGATGAATTTTGAGTAGTTTTTGGAACTGGTTTGAGTTGAGAGTGGATATAATAGAGGAGGGAAGTGTGTTCCAGGCCTTAGCAACTTGAGATGAATATAAAGCATCACCTGAAGTATTTGTGGATTTGATAACATACAGCAGTGGTTTATTTGATGAACGAAGAGAGTGGTTGCTGGAGTAGGGGAGAATAATGTTGTTAAGAGCTGGTATTTTCTCAGGTTGGTAAACTAATTCATGAGCCATGCTTAACTGTGTGTATGTTAAGAGTTGGGGTAACTCTAACTAGGAGAGTTTTGTTAAGGCATGGCAGTGATGAGTCCTGTATGGAGAGTCAGTAGCAAATTTTGCAATTTTATTATAACGTGCTTCTAGTTTGTTTATGTCTACTATTTTAGGATTAGTTAGTATGGGTGAGGCATTGAGGAGTGTTGACAGGAGGTGTGTGTTCTGCCTATTGCTACCCTGGTGGTTGGGGTAACAAATCTTTTGTTTCTGTAAAGAGTACCCACTTGTTTATGTGTTTTCTTAATAGTATGGGCTATGTGAAGGTCAAAACACCTATTAGTTTTATGTGTAAATCAGGTGTAAATATTTTTGTATCATTGCTAGCTGTAATATGGAAGGTAGGTGGATTGTTAGAAGATCGGGTGGGTTGAAATATAATCAGCTTGGTTTTGTTAGGGTTAAGTACGAGCTGTGTTTGGTTAGCCATGATTCCACTTCAGTGAGGGACTTTTGAGTTATATTTTGTAGCTGTTGTAAGTAAGTGACTGCACATATAAGTGTAGAATCATCACTGTACCGGATTATACAGGCTAAGGGGGAGGCTGAATGTTAAGTGACAGGGATAAAACCAGCACCTCCAGATCAAAGGACATTGTTCTCTCCCAGAAAAGAGTGGACTGTCTTTCACATGTGAGTAGGGATCAGCTACTTCTGATGGAGGACTTTAACTGTCCTGGGTCTTGTTCATGAATAAGGGAAGTGGGAGTCAGTGGATTGATTAGTAGAGGCAGCAGTACTGCAGGCTTAGTAATGGACTGTTGTGGTAAAGTGAGGAGTTAGTTGGAGGATGAAGGTCTAACTTTACTGGTCAGTCTATTCCTCCACTCTCACACATGGTCGTGAGTTACAGCTAATGAAAAAAAAAAGGAAAAAGAAAGAAAAGAAAAGAAAATATGAGGCCACGTATACAAGTAGCAGAAACAAGGTTCCTTCATGGCATATTTCTGATCATTCTCCAACACAGAGTGAGTAGTTTAGCAGTCTAAGAGGATCTCGGAGTAACAACACTGCTCTTCTGAGTTGAGAAGAGTCACTCAATGAAATATGTGTACTTTGTGAGGACATCTGCCACATCCCACAGGAGGGAGGGGCCCACAGCACACACAAGACAAGCTGGAGGGATTATAGCTTTAAGCTTATCTGGGAACACCAAGGATGCCACAGAATGTGCTGAAGACTGTTGGTGAGGATAAGGAGTCTGGTCTACATTACCCAGCTGTCTTAACACTGTAAACTTCATTGGGACAGGTGGTGTGAAAAAAAATGGATGGATTCACCAACAGGAGAGCCACTTACCCTTTTCCAGAGCAGTACAAGCTAGGCATTTCTCCAAATGTTGTAAAACCATCAAGCCTACTGTACTGTTCTCATCAGATATAATGCAATATCATAGAAAGAACAGCATTGTGGTACGGTCCATTGACTGAAAAGGAATAGCTTTTAACACAGCCTGTCTGATGGATTAAGCTGGTAGACAAATCTCAAAAGACCAAAAAATGCAAGAAAGAAGTCAATTTTGGGGTATGAAATAGATTTGGACTTGTCTGAATGACCATTCAGGCCATTAAAATGGTCTCATTTATGGCTATCTACTGCATCCCTCAGTTTTCATTTTGTGATGTTGTAAATGTCTGAGCATACAGATAGCTCAACAAATTCTGCAAATCAGCAAGAGTTTGAGAACTGAAACATCATAGTGCTACTTTAAAAATGATGATCTATTTTGCTTTTAATACAGAATATTAAATTCTACAGATTAAATCTATATAAAGGTTACCACAGCAGTTTGTCTTTAGCATCTGTCTCAAGGTCAAGAAGCCAGAAATGCAAAGCAAATCTGCTGGAAATTACACAAAAAGACAGAAAAAAGGAAAACCTAAATATATTAACATAAATTTATATCAAAAGCAAGCAACTTTCTTTGAGTGAGGTGCCAAGTGCCAGACAGACAACCTGTGGGGAGATGTACTTAATTATAATACATGGATATACTCAAACTTGCAAAAAGATTCTGACAGAAAAGTAAAAAAGTAAGGTTACAATGTTACTGAACAACATATTCCACTTCTTTATCCTCTTTATACTTCCAAAGAAAAGTCTCAACGAGTGCCATCCTTTGTCAAAATATTAGTGCTGGGAGTTACCTAACCTGTTACACATTTTCATGATCTTCAGACATAATGCCACAGTGCTGTCCCTTACCTGCCACTGAGTGGAAGAGGTGTGAGTGTTAGTTGATCCACTATCAGTTTCTTCTTCCTAGCATCCAAATACACATATCTGGTAGTGTATAACTGTAGGTGGATTTCATGGAAGTTCCCTTTCTTGTCTGCTGAAATGAGAAACTTGTATACCTTTCCAGGCTCAAATAAAGTAATGGATCTAAAGACAGAAAAAACAAATTATCAGAGAAAATGGTTTTAATGCAGTGGTGGAGCATATGGCCTAATTAGTGCAATGGTAATAATGCTACTAAAGACAGAACGGTATAATTCCTCCTACTGATGTACTACTTCCTTAAGGAACATTCCAGTTCCCTCCACATAGCAGTGGCACTTTGTCACTGTAACTTGTCCAGAGCAGGACATGAACCTACAAGCTCTTCAGTAGACATAACTATCTCAAAGAGGATATGCAACAATTCTGTGCAGAATGGGAAAGATTCCCACATGACTAACCAGTCCACCTTGCCAAGCCCATAGGCAATCTGGCTCTATTAGTGAACCCATGTGAGCAGCACTGCAGTTAGTTTCTGGGCTATCAAACTCTTGAGGGACCTGATTTAAATTTTTATTTTTTTTTTTACCAAGGAAAGCTTATGTTTAGAATTTGTGAGCATTTTGTTTTACCACAGAGTTATGCAGATGTTAAGTGAAGGTTAGTAACAATGAGAGAAGAGTGTATTTATTATTTTTATAGGCAAGAGAGGTAGTTAGTAATAGGCTAGCAGCAGTGAGAGACACTGGGTACATGTGTGTATATGTGCGGTCTTGCATGTATGCATGCTGCATAACAGAGAAGACACAGCCCTTGCACATATGTGTGTATTGTGTGGGTGTGCGCGCGTGCATGTGTGTGTGTGTGTGTGTGTGTGTGTGTGTGTGTGTATATATACTGTGTATGTATATCTACGTATGTATGTGTGTGTATACACACACACACGCATACACATATATATATATATATATATATATATATATATATATACATATATATACACACACACACACACACACACACACACACACACACACACACACACACACACACACACACACACACACACATATATGTGTGTGTGCCCATGATTGCCCTTTTCCATTACATAAGTGGATGGGAAAAAAAACAATTTAGAAGCTACATCCTGCTCACATACACACATTGTGATTATAAAAAAAATCCTCATAATATACATCTAACCAGGCATTATTCATCACAGAATGAATGTCCACTGTTTTTTAAACACCTTTATTACAGTATCATTTAAGATTATATAAGCATGCATACAGTAATAGACTAGATAACAAATCATATTAATATGTTATATTAGTGTATTACACAATGCATATATATTTTCTCTCTCTCTCTTAACAATTATTCATGCCAACATTATATAAATTGCTCAATTCCTGCCTTCCCTTAAACTTACTGTTCCTTCTAAACATTATTCTGCTTTGTAATGTTATACAAATTCTATTTATTTTTATGTAATTTACTTCTCTTTTCTAAAGATCCCACCTCTAGTTCTTTTATTGCCTTTAACATATTCTGTATTTCAGTTACTGCTGGTTAAGATTTTAATTTCCATTTTTTAGTAATTGCATTTTTAGCAGCCAATAGCATTAATTTTTGATAAGGCCTTACTATGTATAGACAATTCAGATCCTGTGTCCCAGCTCAGAAGAAACCTTTCTTTATTTACAGCCATTTGCTCCCCCAACATTTCTGACAAATACTCTGCAGGGAATTTTTAAAATCTGCCAACTCATTGCACTCCCAAAAACAAGCTCTCAGTTGCCTACTGGTGATGTCTAGCAGCACATCCATTGATTTGATAGGTGAAGTTTTAGTTGGTTTTTAACAAGTTTGTATTCTGAATGGATTTCAGTCGTAGTGGGATATGGTTCCATAGTTTCGCTACTTTGTTTGAATATAGAGTCAAACAAAGTGGCTAAACTATGGAACCACATAGTTAAGCTATTTTGAATGTAGAGGATCATGTGCAATATTAGATGACTTGCTTATTGTGATTTTTCTCTAGAGAGCAAAATTCTATTGGGTGGTAGTACTGCATTAAGTTGTTAAGGGTTGGGCAATCTTTTGCCTTATATTGAAGTCTGTGTTCTGTAGTTAGCTGGGAAAGTGTTAGATAATGTGGTAGTTATAACCAGTATAATTGTCTCAGGACTAGGCAGTGGTGTGTTCCACTTTTATAGTTTACTACATATCTGGCTATTTTATTATAATACTACTCAAGTTTGGACAGCTGTGAGACTTGAAGGTTAGTGAAGACTGAGGCAACATAAAAGAGAGGTGGTAGTAAGAATGTAGGGTTTAGAAGTAGTTGTGAATTATTTAGCCATGTTTCAACAAATAAGGATTTTTCATAAAGTTTATAACTCTTGGAATTTAGAGACAGAGATTTGCCACAGCAGATTATTTTATTTATTTATTTTATTTTATTTTACATTTGTTTACCGGGTTAGTCCGACTGGATACATATCCCTTTTCAGCAGAGACCCGGGGAGAAAAGCTCCACATTTGAAGAAAAACAACAACACTACATAGACATCATAAGGAACAATCATAGTATACAAAGTTCAGAGATACTCAGTTACAAATACACTCTATTTAATTCCGCAAATACATGAGGAGTAAAAACCCCGATATTAGGGTAGGTTAATAAGTGATGAGGTTAGAGTTTTAGGTCACTAGGGAGAAGGATATATGGTTATTCACAGGTCAATTCTATGGTTATACGGAGGGGGCCATCTATGAGGACCCACGTGAATTAGAGAATAGGTTTAAAGGGATCTAGAGAGATTTTAGGTGGAGAGTCATTAAATAATTGTGTGTGGGTGGAAGACAGTTATATGATCAGTCAGGATTGTCACAAGGGCATAGCCAATGGGTCTTAAGTAGTGACTTGAGACTAGTTTTAAACTGGCTGAGGGAAGTTGAAAGTCTTAGGTCATTAGGAAAAGAATTCCAGAGCCTTCCGATAGAATTGGCATAGATAGCATCACCTCCTGAGTTATTTGATTTCATGGTTTGTACCAGGACACTATTAGAAGATCGGAGGCAATTAAGGTTGGAGTAGGGGGTCAGGAGTTTGTTCAGAGAGGGAGTTTTATCAGGTTTCATAATTAATTTAAATGCTTCTGTAAGTTGGTTGAATTTAAGAAGGTTAGGTAATTCTAACCAGTCCAGTTTCTTTAGCTTATGGCAGTGATGAGTACGGTAAGGGGAACCAGTAACAAATCTAGCGATATGGTTATAAACAACTGAGAGTTTGTTGAGCTCATTTTTATTGAGGAAAGATAGGACAGGGGAGGCATACAGTAGGGTGGAGAGAAGATGTGACCGTGCTATAGTTAGTTTGGAATACGGAGTAAGAAAGTTCTTGATTCTGTACAAAGAGCCTAGTTTCTTGTTTACTGTCTTAATAGTTTGACTAATGCGAACATCGAATTTGAGCTTGTGATCAATAGTAACACCTAGCAGTTTGGTGTTAGTGACAGGCTCGATGATGGTGCCGTTGATGGATTGAACGTGAAAGATTGTATTTTTAGAATGTGGTGGATATAGCCCTAAGGGGGTTCGACACGTGGGGAAGATTAGAAGTAGCTTGGTTTTTATGGGATTTAGGATGAGTTTCCGTTCAGAAAACCATTTTTCAACTGCTGCAAAACAGTGTTGGGTGACTGTTTGGAGATTATGGAGAGAGACATCAGAACAGATCAGGGTGGAGTCATCTGCATATTGAATGCAGGTGGCTTGGGGGATGACTGAGTGTAGGTCATTTATGAATACAGAGAAGAGAAGGGGACCAAGTATAGAGCCTTGGGGAACTCCTATGGTATTTGGAAGCAAGTTAGATAGTGTGTTTTGCCACTGGACTGCTTGTTGTCTGCCAGAAAGGTAAGCATTAAACCAAAGTAGGGCCAGGTTGTTGAGGTGAAGGGATTCAAGGGTGTGGAGCATTAGTTGGTGATTGACCATGTCAAAGGCTTTTGACAGGTCAAGGAAGAGAGCAGAAGTAATTAATTTGTTGTTCCGGTTATTGTTTACTGAATCAACAAAAGAAAGGAGGGCAGTGGTGGTACTATGATGGGGGCGAAAACCATGTTGAGTTTTTGACAGAAGATTGTTTAGGGTAAGGTAGTGTAGGATTTGCTTGTGGGCACACCTTTCCATAATTTTTGCTATAGGCGACAATATTGCTATAGGTCTATAGTTAGATGTTTCCGTAGAGGCACCTCCCTTGTGAAGAGGGATGTCGTATGATATTTTCCAGATTGAGGGGATGGTGGCCTCATTGATGGTTCTGTTTATCAGGATTGAGATGGGATAGGCAATTTCATCAGATGCTAGTTGTAGGTATTCGGCTGGGAGACGATCAGCCGATAGGGTGGATGGTTTGAGTTTCTTTAATAGAGTTCTAATATAGGAGGTGGATATTGGTTGAAAACTAAAGGCAGGTAGATTTTTTCCAGTAGGACTGGTTAAGGAGGTGGAAGAAGTAGGTAACTGACTGGCTAGTGCCTGAATGGTCTCAGTGAAGAAAGAGTTAAAGGAGTTAGCTATTACTACAGGATCTTCACCTATAAGTTTTTCAGGGGTAGGGGTAGTTGATTTCCCAGAATAAAGGAGGTTATTAAAACCTGCCCAAAACTTCTTTGGATTATTTTGGTGTTTGTCCTGGAGATGATGAAAATAATTATTTTTATCTCGGGTAGTATATGCTTTTGTTGAGTTTCTAAGCTGCTGAAATTTGATGCGATCTAGGGGTTCTTTGGTGGTACGCCAGTTTACCCAGGCCTGGTCTCTGAGCTTAATTTTAGATTTGGTGTCTTTAGTTAGCCAAGGTGCAATCCTGATTTTGGCTCTGATGGATCGGTTTGGTGCATGAGAGTCCAGTATTTTAAGGAATGTGTCATTAAAGTATGTAACACTCTCATCGATGGGAAGTGTTTTTAGGATGGACCAGTTACAGGATTTAAGTTCTGTTAGAAATTGTTCAAGAACAAATTTCTTCTTGTTTCTGACTAGCTTATATATGGGAAGGTTTGTACATGTCAGCTTATGTTTTATGACGAAGGTGATAAGGTGGTCACTAAGATCATTGGGGAGGGTCCCCGTAGTATAGGTAGGTGTGTCTTTATTGGTGAGAATCCAGTCAATAATGCTTTCTTTTTGTTGAGAATTACCTATTCTAGTGGGAGATTTTATATTTTGGGAGAAGCCATATAGGTTAATGGGCAGGGGATTTATCTGGTCAGAGTACTGGGACCAGTCGAGGTTGAAATCTCCTAGCACAATAGTTTCTTGAGGGTAGTTAGAGGTAAGCCAGCTTAGGGTTTGCTCCACAGTTTCTAAGTTTTTCCCTGGTGGGATGTAGACTAAAATAAGATTGATACTCTTTTGGTTGTTTAGGCAGATTTTTAGGGCAATTAGTTCCATATTGGTGACCTTAGGGGGTTGTGTAGGATTCATAATGATATTCAGGGTATTTCTAAACATTACTGCTATTCCACCACCTTTTTTTTTATCTGATCAACCCTGAGTATATTGTATCCAGGTGGAAGAATTTCTTTGTCCTTAGTGGATGGTTTGAGCCATGTTTCCGATAGACACATGATGTCTGGGAGATGAGTGGCTATCATAGCATGTAGATTATGTATCTTGTTATTTATACTTCTTAGATTGAGATGGAGGATGAGGAGGGAGCTAGAAGGTCTTTGAGTTAAGATAGAGGTGACAGAGTCTAAATCAATGGATGGGCCTGGGTTGGGGTGAATATCACCATCTTTGGTAATACTTGCTTTCAGATGGTCAAAGAGTCGTAGAAGTTTACTTAGTATCTTCAGACCAGATTTTGTAGTGGTTATTTTAGGGTAGCGCTGAGTGAGATACACACTTTTGGGGTGGAATGTTGTAGTGGTACAGTTTGAAGGTGAGATCTGATTCAAGGGAGGAGTTAGATGAGAGCAGGTGTGACCATTTGGGAAGTGAATACCCAACAGTGTTTGGTTTTCATAGCATGATAATAGATATGGAATCATTAGGAGAAGAAGTAGAGGTGGGATGATGAACTTCATTGTTTTGCCCAAGTAGTAGAGAAAGGATGGCTAATATTATGTGAGGGCCAACTAGCTGATTGGTGATTAGCTGGAAATATGGGAGGAGGTATATTAACTGGAGGGGGGCTATGATTGGTTCAGAGATTAAGTGGGATGGGATTCAGGACCTAATAAATATAGATATAGCGGGGGCGGGTGGGATATGGGGGCAGGGTGGGGAGCGGAGCGAGCCCGAGCGTAGTGAGGGTGAAGCGGAGCGGGGATACACTGGACAGGAGTTTACAGGGTCCTAAAATCAGCTGCCTGTAAGTACAGAGCTTTGCTAAAGTGGAACAGCTAATTCCTTTTATTCAGTATTTAATTTTAAACACTTTCAGTATAGTTAGGTTGGGTTTGTGTCTACTACTAGGTTTAGCAATAACTATATTTCAGAATAAAAGTAGTAGATTTTATGTACACTATTAGTTATAAGTAGTTTGGACAGGGGCTGCCAGAATAAGTGAGAGAGGTACTGTTTTGTCCCTGCATGCGAGACGCTTTACAATAGTACTTAAAGTTTAGGAGGGTATTCTTTTACCCTAATTTCTTGGGGAATTAGTTGGCTGAGAATGTAGTCCTTTTAGCCTGCTTGTGCATTCGCACCACAGTCCCTCTGCGTCTCCACCGGATGGTTAGGAGCCACGCGGTTGGTGTTTAAGGGGCTGTTTAAGATAAGATGGAAAACATAGGTTATGCAAAAGGTAGTATAGTGTTCTAGTTTAGGAATGCCTATGACTTATGCAGTTTAATTCAAGTAGTTAGAAATAACTAGCAGAGAGGTTGTTATCAAGGTTCAGTATAAAGCAAACCAATATGCACGTGTTAGGCAACGAAAACATTCAGTTCAGTTAGAAAATATAAACAACATAAGCATCAGTGAATCCTGGTTTGTAGCAGGTTAATGATAAAGCTATAGCTTTGTTGATTAGGTAGTATAAGACACTACAAGAAGCAGAAACACATATGACCTTAATCAGTTCCACTACGCCTTACAGTGCTCTAGTAGCTGAAATGTACGCTTTTAGGTCTTAGAAACAAGAGTCGCTAAGTCAAGTATTCCACGTGGCAATCTGCGTATCAGTTAAGTTAAGCAACTAAACATCAGTGGATTTGCACTATTAAGTTACAACATATGGATAGAACAGCATTGCCAACTTCAAATAATAATTACAATTACTCTGGCTATGATATGACTGTACATAAAATGCTGTCGCTAAAACCTCACTTCAATTCTGTACAGGAGCTGCTAATTATTACTGTAGAATCTATCAATCAAAGGTTAATGCTCAAATAAGTCTTAACCATATGTAGGAATGTAAAGCAGCAAATGAATATTCAGCTAAAGCTCTTGTTACTCAAACTACGTTTTGTATGCATGTTTCTTCATTAGAACGCTGTCGTTAGTGTTAACGCTATAAACACCTTAGTAAAATATGGCAGCAGTTACAATGAACAGTTTACAGTTGCATGAGCAGATATGGTCAAATGAAGGCACAATAGGACATAAAATACAGGTTTATCCTTGTAAATTGCATACCTTGAGGCAGGAGCTGGCGACCGAGCAGGGAGACACAGAACAGTACCTTTCTGTTTGGCTTAGATTTGAAAAATGGCGGTAAGACTGATAGGAACTAAGAAAACTCTCTGACGTCAGGGGATACACCGGACAGGAGTTTACAGGGTCCTAAAATCAGCTGCCTGTAAGTACAGAGCTTTGCTAAAGTGGAACAGCTAATTCCTTTTATTCAGTATTTTATTTTAAACACTTTCAGTATAGTTAGGTTGGGTTTGTGTCTACTACTAGGTTTAGCAATAACTATATTTCAGAATAAAAGTAGTAGATTTTCTGTACACTATTAGGGTCGAGTCATCACTGTATTGAACTAGGGTAGCATTTTTTTTTTTGGAATAGTGTAGAGGTCATTGATGAATATGTTGAAAACTATGGGGCCTTATGTAAATCCTTGTGAGACACCAATACATACTGATATGACAATGGAGAAATCATTTTTCCATCTCACTGCTTGTGTTCTGTCTGACAGGTAGTTATGGAATCACAGCAGTGAAGAGTTGGTGAGCTCTATGGATGAACGTTTATGTAAGAGTTTCTGGTTGGAGATAGTATCAGAAGCTTTTGATAAATCAAGGAAGATGGTGGAGACTAGGCCTCTGGTATTTCTATGGGTGATGACAGTATTAAAATTCAACAAAGCAGTAGTTGTGCTGTGATGTGGACAGAAGCCTTATTGGGTTGAAGACAGAAGCTGGTTATCTATTAGTTCAGAAGTTACATATGAAAACATGTTTCTAATATTTTTGATGGAGGAGATAAAATGTAGTTGGACTATGGTTTGAAAGATCTGCATTGATTCCACCCTTATGCAGAAGAATAATGAAAGATTTTTTTCCCTTACAGAGGGGACTCAATTTTCACATATAGATTGCTTTAGCAGACCTGAAACTAGATATGCAATAGCCTCAGCTGCTATTTTAAACTATTTGTCAGGTAGATTGTCAGTGGCAGTTGTAATAGGCTTTAATTTTATTGAGGTATTTTTTGGTCGTATATGTGGAAACTTGTTGGAAGGAGAAATGTAGGAGGAGGTTATCTGACTGAGTGGGAACCTTAAGAGTTTGATTAGTCGAGCGGTAGGTTAATGACTGCACTGTCTATATAGGGTGGGTAATGAATTGGTGGGGTATGGTATTATTTTTTCTTTGTATCTGGTGTTCGCTGTATAGCTTGTCCTGTATTTAACAGTTTATTGACTAAGGCCCAGAAAAAATCTGGATTATTAGTGTATATGTTTTGATTGGTTGAGTAGTAGGTTTTATTAACTTTGGGGATAAGTTGTTTTGTTAGGTTTCTTAGTTGTTTATATACTAATAAAGTAGGAACTGTTTCATTTTCTGTCCAGATCTTTCATGCTTTGTCTCTTTGCTTCATGAGTTGTTTTTACTGCTCATAATAACCATGGGCAGACTTTGCTCTTTTTTTACTCTGAGGGCGGCTAGTGTGTTCAGAACTCCTAGGAAGAGTTTATTGAACATGAAGACAACATCATCTGTGATGACAGTCTTTAGTGACTCCCAGTTAAGGAGGTATAGTAAGGTTTCTTACCAGCCTCTAATGATGTGTTTTGGAGCTGTTGCTTTGGTACATTATGGTGCCAATTGGTAAGTGATCACTTAGGCTGGCTGACAGAGTTTCAGTGGATAATATTTTTTTGGAGAAGATGTTAGGATCCAGTCAAGAGTCAATTGTCTGGATATGGCTTTGTTATATCTAGTTGGTGTGATTATAACTTGGGTAAAATTGTACATATCTGTATTATTGGTTGGATTTTCAGACTGTATGGTTTGCCAATCTATATTAACATCGCTCAATATTATGGCTTCATGAGGGAATTTTTTCCAGTATTTTAGCATTCTATCTGTGGGTATGTATATAGCCAAGATTGTGATAGTCTTTTGAGTGTTTAGCTTTAGAGTGGTTAGCAGGATTTCTGAGTTAGAGAAAGCTGGCAGGGTGCAGGGGCAAATGGAGTTATCTAGTGTGTATTTGTAGAAAAGAACACCAATTTTTTCTTAGTTCTGTATAATCTGATAATTTTACACCCTGGCAATGCAAATTCTTCACTTTTTTTTTCCTGGCAGATCTAGGTTTCTCTGGCAACTAAGATATCTGAGTTTGGTACTATCTGTGCAAGCACTTCAAGGAGTTTGTTATAAATACTTCAAAATTTGGTACAGTATATATGAAAGCCAGAGTGGAAGTGTGGGTGAGGTTGTAGAGGTAAAGCAGATGATGTGGATTTGTCTAGTGCATGAATATGCTGAGTTACACAATATGCTGAGTTACGCTTGGGTTTGAGTGGATGTCAGCACTGAGTTTTATGGTTTTGGGTGTGTGCTGGCCTTTCTTTACCACGGGCCAGTAATCAAAGAGCATCAATCCTCACCACTGACACTGGTGAGAGATGGTCACAAAAAACAGGAATGGATTTACACAGTATTTTAAGATGCAGCGCTCTGCATCAAGCACAATTTCCCCCAAAAGCACCCAAGGAATCCACTCCAAACCTGGGAATGGACTCTCTGTTTCTCCAGATCCCAAACAAGACTCACTCTGGAGCTCTATGTCCTAGTTCCAAGTAGCGCAGACATCCACACCTAGGCATTTGATTTTTCACACACACACACACACACACACACACACACACACACACACACACACACACACACACACACACATACACACACACACACACACACACACACACACACACACTCCTGGGAAATGCTGGCGCAGATTTACTAGCTGTGACCCTTCTACTCAGACTATAAGGTAATCACGCTGCCAGCAGTCAACTGTTCTAAGGCTCTTACAAGGGTATCTAATTATACTGAGTAAAATCAATATGATTGTAAATAGTCGAGTGTAACCAAAGCAGCAAGGCTTTTTGGAGTAGCCATGTCACTAAAATAAGCACAAGTACTCTCAAGATGTTAAAAGTATTCTCTAAATGACCAACCACAATGAAAGGTATAAAAATATTTAATAATAAATAATGAAATAGAAAATATGAGAATACTAAATATCTAAGTACAATAAACATCAGAGTTTCAATCACAGGAGAAATAAAAATAACACAGTTGGACAGATTCAAACAGATGCAGAAAAACAATACTCAACTAATCTCACTGTATTTCCTAACTGTCTAAAGAACAACTGTTCCCTAGCTAACTTAATTAATACAACAAGGCCAGATTAGATGCTGAAATCCTTACTTCCACAAGGTAAGGTGATGAGCTTCCAACTAACTGATCTGAACTCAACTTAACAACTGACTGACTTTGATAACTGTCACAGAATTTTATATCAGGTTCCAAAGAAAACAAAACAAGCTGCTGTGTGAGTTCTATCCTCTCATTGCTGGTTACAGAATAAAATCACATTTGATCACCTGATTCTGGTAAAATACACAATCAAAACTTTGCTAAGATCTGCTGCAGTATCTGAAAGCTATAGGACAATTTCAAAAACTTCTACTATTCCATTCCAGAATTCTTTGTTTAAATGTCTACATTTAATCAGTTATAATAACACTTGATACATTTTTTAACGCAAGCATCTGTACAAGTCAGCGTGATGCCAAAAGACACAAAACCATCCACAAAACTCCAGCCAGCCACACTGGCATGTCACACATGCACTGCCCCATTCTCTCTTGCACAGATGGAAACATCTCACATTGTCACAGGGGGCATGATCGTATGGGTAGAGGCATTTAATTTACTTTTATGTTTAATAATCCATTTGTGAGTAAATGGCCATTGCTTTGGTTTACTGTTTTTGAATAATAAGATATATGTGCTGATCTAGATAGGGTGTGATTGGGAGATGAGGTTCAGCCATATTCTGCTTGGAGGACACAATATAAGCGTTCTCTTGGAAGTGTGAGTGTAATGAATGTTGGTAGGATATTACGTGTGCAAGTAAAAGAAAGGGTACTGATATAAGGAATATTTCTGGAATGCAAGAAATAGAGAGAATTAAAAGGATAGAGGATGAGGATAGGATGTAGTTAAGGTGTGGGGATCACTGACATGAATGAGGATGAATCTGTGTGGTGGAGGTCTGTTAACAGTGTGTAATAGGTATAGTAGCAAAGCAAAAAACTACTGATTTAATTGTATATGGCTGTAGAGAGATTGAGGGTAGAGGGTGTAAGCAGTATAAAAAAATAAGGTGGAGCAGAGCCAGAACCAACATTAGATGATCTAAGCAGCTGTCTTTGGCTCACTGCTGGCTGGCCCAGAATAGAGCATTAATAAAAACAAAGTTGGTACACATTAAAAAGGGAGATTTTCTCTTAAGCTGCCATTTTTCGTCTTCGGAGTTTTTTTTTTTTTTTTTTTTACAAAAGATGATTTCTCGCTGCATTCTCTTCTTTCATTGGCTATGTATCCAGAAGATGTGCATTAGCAATACAAGGTTTATTTTGCAGTAACATTACAGGAGTACAAAGTGGTACAGTCCAGAGATGCATTTTTTTTATTTTACAGAATCAGCCTGGGCTTAATGTGGAGTAAGTCAGCAATATGTAAAAGTAGAATCAATCCAAAGGTAATCGTGAGTGGGTGGGTGGGTGGGTGGGTGTGAAATACCCCATCTAGAATGCACTGTCACAGAGAATCAAGCCTGGTCCCCTGGGCTGCAGCTCTTGTAACTAGCTAGGAACCAGAGAAGTTATGGTTTAAGGGGATGAAATTCATTGTAATAAACAGGAGCCTCATCATATGAGCCATGTTCTTTGGATCTGATGCTTGGTTTCCTTGTTCTCTTGAATGTTGACACTGTGTTTATTATTTAGCTGTGAATGCACTAGACAGCATGAAGTCAAGAAAATGTTAATATACAAGCTCTGAATAGATTTTTAATTTAATTAATTAATTTATTTATTTATTTTTTTTGCCGGCACAAATGTGTTAAAAGCACAGTGTTTGGGCTACAACAGTTTGTCTAGCACTTAGTGCAGATGAGTAAGGCTTTCCCTTCTGTGTCCCATCGGTTGACTCATTCATCCCTTCCAGGAGTGATAGCCAGGCATCCCCAGAAAGGATGAAAGCCCTGTACCCAATTCGTTCTCATCCAGGAGCTTTATCAGCCCATTCATTCACTGGAAGGTGAGAGCTCGGCATTATGGACTGTGCCAGATACTAGTCCCATGGAGATCCACACATCTGTCAACCTCTCCAACTCAGCAGTGCTCTCAATGCCCCAGCAATGCAAGCCTGCCCAGTTTCTTCCACCAGTGATCATCTACTAACTGGAAGGTGTACTGAATGTGATGGCCCAAGCCATCTCGATCCACCCAGGATGTTCAAGTTAGTGTCAGTTGCTCAACCCCATCCTTCCCACTGTTGGTGTTGCAGATAGCCAAACAGAGGTCTCCTTGGTCACAGTTAAGGATTCAGCCTTCTATACTAGGGAGCTGGCTCATCTGTGAATATTTTTACTGTATGTTTGGTTTCCTCCCATCTTCCAAAGATGCGCTGCACGTAAAATGGAGATATCATCCAAATGGCTTTTTGGTGTGTATTTTTTGTGAAAGTGACTGTATGTGGTGTGTATGTGTGTTCTGGTTGTCTGTCTTTGTATGGCCCTGGAATTCAGAAAGATTCTCTCTGCTCATGTTAACTAGTTAATGCAGCTTGATCAATTACTACGATGGACAGAATATTCTCTGAGTCACAGACAAGTTAAAGCTGCACAGAGCACCTTGCTAATGGCTAATTAACATTTGTTGATGCTACACTATCAGACCTGAGTGCACTAGTGTTCTCCCTACTAGCCCATGCATCGTGATTGCACAGGCACCATCCGACACACACGTACTTGTACACACACACATGTGCACACACACTCGTGTACACACATAAGACACACACACACACACACACACACACACACACACACACACACACACACACACACACACACACACACACACACACACACACATACTCTTAAATACTCTCATATAACACATGCACATCTGTGCACCCACAAATAAGGACACTCTCACACTCAGAGAAATATTCTGTCACATATTTGTATAGACATTTACAAGCACACACATACAGAAAAGACTTCTAGATACTTACCTGCAAGGAGACCCCCGACACATACAAACACATCCATCCATCCTTGCAGCACCATTCATACACCTGAAAACTTACCCACACATATTCATGGCTCTGTGATACTTACGTACAGTAGCTGTATGAGCCCTGACCACTCCCACTGGGCTGAAAGGGTAAACACCATCAGAAGACAGCCTTTACTTTTATGCTCCTAGTAACATTTCCAGGGGTTAGCACATGGTTAATATTTAGCTGCTTCTCCAGACTGTCACATTTCTATGCAGCTTCAAAAGTGAGGACACTATCTTTAGTATAGCCACTGATGGAGGAAAAACCATAGCATGGAAGTGGTCTCAAACTTTGATCTTCTGAGTTAAAGCTTTCATATCTCAGTAAGCCTTTTTAAATTCTAGTGTGTGTGTTTCTGTGTGTGTGTGTGTGTGTGTGTGTGTGTGTGTGTGTGTGTGTGTGTGTGTGTGTGTGTGTGCGTGCGTGCGTGCGCGTTTGCCCTGCGATGACTAATGCCCAATTCAAGATAAGCATCTAAGCCTTGCATCCAATGAGTGCTGAGGTAACATCAGGTTCACCTTAAGCACAAAACTGGATGAAAATATATTCAGAGAATGAATGTATGAATGAATATATGATATATACCTCAACTTTAGTCATTCATAACATCTATACTGTAACTTTCCTTACCCATGTCTTATTAAGTCATATTTAATGTTTGCTTGTCACATATATGGCACGTGAACTGCTTGCATACTAAATGTCTATACTTGGAATTTAATAACATGTATAATGTTACAACAGAAGAAATTTCTATTTTATATTTGTTTAGTGTTGCTATAGTATCTTAAATGTGCCTGTTATAGCTTTTCTCGTAATACTTCCACTGGAAACAGACTTTGCTCATTTTGGACTTTCATGGTCAAAAACGACGAATGAATAACAAAATAAATTAACATGAATAAATTAATTTATGCCATACTATTAAAACAAAAGGGCAAGTAAATTCACAGCTGCTTTTCAAATCTAATATGACTGATTAGTTACTCATCTGGTCAATGGCATTACTTACTACAATGAAATTAATTTGAAATATATATATAACTACTTCTGGTTAGAAACTGTGCTGCTTCTGTTAATAGCATTTGGTAATGCAGTACAGACTAGTACTTTTATGTTCAGTCATAGTTCGTATATATTTTTCACTTTTTACAACTGTATGTTACTTTTGTATTTCCTTCTCTTTTTCTACCTTTCTCCACATGCGGAATAGGCATTAAGGATAGGTGATCTAGGATGTTGCCAAGAGTGCTGTTCTTTTGAGGAGATCTTTTCACAATGTTTCTTTTTTTTTGAGATATGACTCAATGAAGTGATGCTGGGTTCTAAATCTACAGGTTATTTATTCATTCATTAGCCTGTGCATTACATTTACTCAAAATGCATATTAATGAAATGGTGCCACCCCATATCAGAGAAATATCTGCCTCTGTGTTGCATCAGCCCTGACCATCTATTTGGGTACTTGTGGGCATTGAGTGATCATCACCTCTTTCATTGTAGGAACAGGTAGAGTTTATGTTTAAATATAGTAAATGAAAAAGCTTGTTTTTTTTTTTTTTAGTTTGTGCTATTTTGTTACTGTCAGAAATGTTACACCTAGTTAATATATTAATATTGCTGTTTACACACTGTGTAAGAATTCTTCAGACAATTAAGCTGACAAACAGCATCCAAAATATAAGGTAACTAGAAAAGGCTGGGGAGTGTTTGCCCTTCCCTATGTACATACTTCCTCCTGAAATGGCAGATTCACTTAAGTGAAGGAGATGTAATGAGAGCAATTTATGATTAAAATAGCCTGTGCATTCTAGCTAATTTACTTCTACTCTGTTGGTCATGCTGAAGTCCACAGTTACAATACTTTGGTTGGAGAAAACAGGAACTAGACTATCACTATTTTTTTTAATTTATTTTACATCTGTCCAGCACTTCCCATTGTGCTACTCTAGTGGAACACTAAACTCGTGTTAGTATATAACTTTCAAATTAAAATTAATCTTTTTTTGGTTCCCTGCAGCTGACTATTAGCTACTTCCAGGGCATTTTATAATCCACTGGGTCTACTGAACCTAACAAGCCTCCCTTGTACTACCTCAGGCCCATGTTTGTGGCCAGTAAAGAGTTCAAGGCACCTATAGCTGCATCACACTAATGCCAAGGAGTGCTTTCTTCCTACATTCCCATCACTACAGCCACCCAGTATCAACTGGGGCTGGTTTGTGCAATGGGTTCTAGTGTCAACTCACTCCCCTTCATTTCGCAAAGAACTACTGTCTGTAAGACTACCCCCCCAGGAAACACATATGTGAAGTTTCCCAGATCTCTATTAGGTACACAACCATGCAGATGTGTCCCAAGAGCAAATCAAGCACCGCTCAAGAATGTGCATGCCATGTACCCTGTCTGCACTATCAACTGCCTCAGCCCCTAATTAAACCTGGGTCACCAGGGCCATAGTAAGGGTTTTGCCCTCTATGAATGGTATTGTAAATGAGAAAGGTTAGCAGCACAGAAAAATGCAATTTAATCTTTGATCCCAAGAAGGTTTGGAGGCCTTAACAAAATAACTTACTCATCTGCTGTGTTTACTCACCATCTGTGATGAGTGTGAAAAGTGAATGAATATACTAGTGAAATGGGCAACTGTTACAACTGCAGCAAAGAGAGGGATTTACTTCCACAATTTGTAAGTAACGATACCACTACTGTTTTTACGCATAGCAGTAGATTTGTGTATAAATAAAAAATGTGTTGTGGTATGCACTAGGTTTTTCCATTCAGTAAAACTATACATGCTTTCATTTATTTTTTATTTTTAAAATGAAGAATATATTAAACCATTGCTAATGCTCTAGACTATCCCATCTCTTTATTAATCAGTAGGTTCATCAGTGAATTCTATGTTCTCATTCTGTGGGGAAAAAACCTACATCATCCCCTTACATAAGGGAAGCTCGTCCAAAGACATCAATAATTAAATGCAGGCCTATAGATATTCTCTCACCTCTATAAAAAATCTATGAAAGGTGCATCCAGTCTCAGCTACTGCACTGCTTCACAGAAAATACATTATTAAACAAATCACAACAAAGCTTTAGACCTCATCAAAGCACCACTACCACATTTCTTAATGTTATGCATTCAGTGAATATACACAGAAATGTAGGAGACCCACTATCTGCCCTTTTTGTAGACCAAACAAAAAGCCTTTGATGTGGTATCTAATCACAAGCTGCTATAGAAACTAGCCTCCTACAAATCACAGTCCCATCAATCACTTGGTTCTAAAATTGCCAATTAGATAGATGTCAGGCAGTTTAATTGTGCAATACCATCTCAACTTTTCTCCCTGTATCCACTGGCATACCTCAAGGGTCTATCCTAGGTCCCATAGTCTAGTATCTTTATTAATGCTCTCTACCTGGCTAGTAAGCATGTCTCTATAATCCAGAATATAGATGACACAACTTTGATTTGGTCTTCCAAAACTGTCCTACACCTTCAAGAAATCACTCAAGTCTTTGACCTCCAGAAAAAAAAGCCTCATAAATTCTCAATTATTTCTAAATCTCACCACAAAACTAAAGTAATTCTATTCACACCAAAACAAATGGCAACACAAAAGACTCTCTTCCTTATATCCTTGTGTAATAATACTCAACTCAAACAAGTTAACCACATCAAACGTCTTGGTGAAACCATAGATGAATACTTGAAATTTGATAGGAAAAAAAAAAAAAAAAACAGAAAAAAACCTCACCAAAATGGGCTCCCTGTATAGGATCACACCATATTTAACAGACAGTGCAAGAATGCACGTAACTCTAACCTGTCTCCTAGCTACACTACCATATGCTAATCTCACTTTCATTAACTTGCAATCCGTATCATTAGAGCAACTCAATCAATGTTATAATGGTCTTTTGGCTTTTCCTGGTTATAATAAGGTACCACAATTTGCCTTTTCCTTCCACAGCCTTGCACTAAAACAGCTACAACTGATGAAGCTTCTAAACTGCTTGGCCTACTGTCAACTAACTACAACCCACTCCCTCACTGCCAAACCAGATAAATGCTCATCCTTAATTGGCACTATCTCCCACAAATACCAGCAACAGACTAGTCTGTCCCAGAAACAAACTTCAGCTACTACTTAGCAAATCTAGTACAGCTGGGGACTCTTAAGGTCACTAAAATGGAATTATATACTCATTCCTGTAAGACAATCTGTCAATACAAATTACAAAACACAGCAAAAAGAACACTTACTTGAATCCTGGCTGAGTTCCTGTGCCTTCCTAGGTTAACATCATAACCACATAACTGTCATTTTACTCACCTTTCTCACAATCATCCTCCCTACTAGTTAAATTTATCCTATATACCTGCTAGTCAAACTTTCCTTCCTACTAGCCCATCTCTACCCTACCTCCTTTCCTATGCACTCTCCCTACTATACAGATATACTTACATCTCACCCTCTTATATTTTTCTTTAAAACTACTTTCACTGTTTACTGTCTATGCAGATCCTAAATCAATTTCAGGCAAACCTAAGCTTTAGGATCCTTGCTGTACTATGCTTTAAGTCAATTTCACTTCCCAATGCACTTCAACTCTCATTCTGCTAAAAACACTGGTTTAACAGTCTTCAAATGGTCTACCTCAGTCTTAAAACCTACTTCAGGCAGACCTATGCTGATTGCCTCCAAAACAAATTGTAGCCTAAAACTGCTTTAAAGCTGGTATCAAATGCTGCATATCATGTTTCTCCAACACTGTCTGGATCTGTCTGTATAAATAATAATTGTATACTGTATTTGATATTGCAAAGGATCTTTTCTGACCGGGCCTCCACTGAAAATGAGCTTGCTGCCCAATTGCACTATCCCAGTAACCAAATGCAATAAATAAATAAAAAAATAAGTTTGCACAAAACAGTCCCAACAGCAACCAGGTACCTCAGTAAATGGCAGAAAATCAGTTCAGCTGCTGTTTGAGGTCATTGGCTAACTGAGGTCACCTAGACTACAGCTTAGACTAAGCACCTCATTGGTTCTTTTGAGATTTCTTTCTTAAAAACTGTCTCAGGTTTCAACTTTCTGTTACCTAAGAAGTTAATTTGTGAGTGTTCTGCCATTTCACACTGAGCTTGATCGAAGGAAGGACACTGAGGAACTTGGAGCTATAATATATAACATTAAGTATCTTGTTTTTTGTTTATTTTGTTCTTTATTTCTTTGTTATTTATAGCACTTTGTATACTGTGTATTTTTCTAGCTAGTTTCACTGTGTGTGTGAGGTATTAACTGGAAATTGTCCACTTTTATTAAGCATCTGTTGGGTTGTTTGTTTGTAATAACTTGTTGCAGTTAAACTCTTTTTTTCTAGAGGCTCCTTTAGCTGTTTAAAACTTTCATTTAAAGGCTCACTGCTGCTTTTCAGGTGTGAGAAACATTTCTCAGTTTGTTTCCCACCCTTCCTCACTGTTGGTATAGTGTTTTTATAGTTGGTGGCTTTGCAGTTGCCCGCCCCTAGTGTAAATTTGATCTGGGACCCTCCTCCCAGTCTAGTGTCATTACCTCATTCTACCCAGTACAGAGAGAACATTTGAGAAGGCCAATCAGCTTAGTGTCTGCTACTCCTTTCTCTCTTTCCTTTCTCTCTTTCCACTTAGAAATAAATAAATAAATAAATAATTATCTGCTTTTACTGTATTTGTGTTTCTTCCTACTTTATTTTGCTTTTGCGTCATCTTAAAAGTACTCATTTGTATTTATTACTGCTTGGTGTAACTCATTCTAACCCTTTTAGTTTAAGCATTTGGGCTTCAGACCAGTTGTTTTACATTAAGAAGGTTTGTGGCCTGCACTGTGGTGGCAGGACAGGTAGCTTACATCCTTCTAAGTTGGGAACTGATGATTGAGGGCTCAGTGTCTGTTATTCTAAAACTGTATTAGTTCTGGTTTAAGCACTTGGGCTTCAGGCCAGTTATTTTACATTAAGAAGGTTCGTGGTCTGCACTCTTGTGGGAGGAGAGGCTGGACTCTGCCCTTCTGAGCTGGGAATTTCTGGTTTAAGGCTTATAGTGCCTGCATATTTGAACTGTTTCTTACTGAAATTGGTACACCTTGTTTGCTATAGCATAGACTAGATCCAGGCCTGCTGAATCTAGCTTTGTTTGTATGCTTGCTGTTTGTTTGCTTATTTCCCTGAAACGCTAATTTCACCTAAAACGTGGCTTTTCAGCGCTTCTGTGGATCCCTAGTGATATTTGCATTGCTTACTGTACTTATTTCCTTGTTTCACTTGAAAGAAAGTTACTGTTTGTCATTTTTGCATTTAAGTTACCTGTAACACATTGCATTTAAGTTACCTGGCACTTGCTCACTAAGTCAGCACTAAAAAATTAAAAGCACTACACCCTCACAAACTCCCCTTGAGTACCTTGTTCCCCATTGGCCCTTTTTTTCAATTATAAAGGAAATCCCAATACTATTCTAGCATGTCCAAAGGTCAGTTGTCAATCTCCTCTCCAGTCCAGCTGGTGAATCTGGGAATCTTGAGGCAATGTTACAACTGCCTCATGTATACAGACAACCCTCTCCTCCTCCCAACAAATTCCAACACATGTGAGAGATGCAACCATATAGTCAAACTGGAGGCTAAGCTCTCTCAACTCAGTACTGGCGTAACCAGTCAGGAGGAGAAGGAAACCACACTCACTACAATTCCAGTCTCACATAGACCTACCATGACAGCAAACCAAACACATAAACACACAAAAACATACTCGGAGGCTCTAAATAAAAATCTGCCTAAGCAGCATAGACCTCCAAAGCAGACACCCAAGCAACCGCTACCCCAAAACAAAACACATGCAGCACATAGCTCACAAAGCCAGTGTGCCAAACAGTCACAGCCCTTAAGGCTAAACAACACACCTGATACACTTGTAATAGGTGGCTCTATCTTCAGGCACACTGACGTCCTGTTCACCAGGCTGAACAAGGAGAAGGTCACGGTGAGCTGCCTGTCGGGTGCTAGGATCCGCCACATAACACAAGCACTCAGGTCATTCCAAGGCAAGTACAAATAAGACTCAGTCATTGTCCATGCTGGTGTGAATGACCTGAGATGTACCTCCCTGGACTACATGAAAAGAGACATAGAGGAGCTCTCTGAGCATATAGCCCAGGCCGGTATGACCCTGACCTTGAGTAGCATCTTACCCTCACCAAGAATGATGCCACAATATGAAGACAAGATGATCAATTTCAGCAATTGGCTTAAGTATTGATGTCATTGAAAGGGGATCCAATGCCTGTCAGCCTGGGATGACATGCTCAACAAGCCACGATGCTTCGCTAGAGATGGCTTGCACCTGTCACCCCTGGGCTTTCGGATATGGGCAAAGGCTCTTGCTACCCCCATAGTGCCTTTTTTAGGCAAGGCTCAAAAGACAAACCCACCTCCATAGGTATCACAAGGGATAAGAAACTAAGAGTAATGCTACTCAATGCCAGAAGTCTAAACCTCAAGATGCATGCACTCGAAACTCTCCTTAGCATGGAGAACATTGATATCTGTGCAATAACAGAAACCTGGTTCAAGGCTCCCAAGAGCACCCCAGCACTACCAGGTTATACCTCATACCATGCTTTTTGGCCCCAAAACTTGGACCGAACCACAAAAGGAGGGGGAGTATCAATATTCGTCAAAGATACCCACACCTCCAGGTTGGTGACACAGCACGAAGCATCAGAGACTATCCATGTGCAACTAACAGTGGGTAAAACTGCCTTCCAGTTTATAGCCTGCTACAGACCTCCCTCCCAAACCCAGGAACCCCACTCGGCCTTCCTGAGAACACTGAAAAATATGAAGGTCTCTCCAAACACCATTATATTGGGCGACTTCAACTACCCAAACATAGACTGGGAGCATTACTCTAGCTTCAACACCCTAGCCCAAAGGTTCCTAGAATTTATAAACTCAAATGCTATGGAACAACTTGTTACCACTCCCACAAGAGGGGAAAACATACTGGACCTGATCATCACCAACATGGGGACTCTATGCTCCAGACCAGAAGTGTATCCCTCACTGGTAAGATCAGACCATAAACTAATCTCACTGGATATTCACATCCCGACCCCACCCCCTGCCCAGAAAACCACAGTGAAAAACTTCTCTAAAGCAAATTTCACACTCCTCAAAACCGAGGTGGAATCCTTCAAAGCCCCCGGCCTGTGGAAAATACAGCCCAGACTGCAGAATCCTTTATAAACACATTCTATGAACACCTTCAGGAATGCATGGATCTTGCAATCCCAAATAAAACCAAGACCCAATCCTCCAAAGGCAGATGTCCTGTCTGGTGGACCCCAGCCATAAACAAACTATACAATAGAAGGAGGAAGCTACTACATGATAGAGCAAAATCCCAAAAAGGGAAGGCATCTCTGATCAGTATTAGCAAACAAAAAACTACGGGCACTCATAAAATTGTCTAAGGCCAGCTTCGAGAGAAAAATTGCACAGGACACTAAGGATAATCACAAGGCTTTCTTTAGTTATGTTAGGAACCTGGGTGGGAATTCCCAGATATGCTCAGAATTAGTCCAAAATGACAAAAAATACACCGAACCCATAGACATTGCCAACATCCTAGCTGACAGGTTCAGCGCAAACTCCCCACCCTCCCACCAAAAGGGCAAATATCTATCCCAGCAGAGTGCTGCCCCCCTGACATCTCAGATGCTCAGGTAAGAGCCGCCCTCTCCAAAGCAAAAAACACAGCATCAATGGGACCAGACAGTGTCCCAGGCTGCATCCTACATGAACTCCAAGAAGAGCTAAACCCAAACATAAAACTACTGTTCAATCTCAGCCTTACTACAGGATATGTACCCAAAGAGTGCCGTACAGCAACAGTGGTCCCTCTCCACAAAGGTGGTGCCTCAATGGATCCTGGAAACTATCGCCCCATAAGCCTGACTAGCTTGGTCTGCAAAGCTATGGAAAGGATCATCATGGACCTCTTAAATAAAGATATTGGGGACCTACAGATCCTACCCAGTTTGGCTTTGTTAAGGGCAGATCCTGCCTCTTAAACCTGGTCGATTTCTTTGAAACAGTCACCAAGGCCATTGACGAGGGGAAGGTCGTCCACACAGCCTACCTGGACCTCACAAAAGCCTTTGATACAATACCCCACTCGGGCATTATAGATAAGCTCACCAGCTTAAATATAAACCCCTATGTCACTAGATGGGTTGCAAACTGGCTCAAGGACAAAACCCACATGGTTAGAATTGCTGGAGCCATGTCAGACTCCAAACCATTTACAAGTGTCATCCCACAAGGCTCAGTCCTGGGACCTCTCTTGTTCGGTATATATTTCACGGTGGTACAGGCCAACACGGAAGGACTGTGGCTGACCAAGTTCGCAGTTGACTGCAAACTGGGCACCATAATCGACTCTCCAGCTGACACAAGCATCCTCCAAAAGGGCCTCATAGAAACAGACAACTGGTGCCAGAGCCATGGCCTCAAGCTAAACGCCAAAAAGTGTATAGTCATCCCCTTTGGCAAAAACAAAGTGCCCACAAATTACCATATAGGTGGTAATCCATTAAGTACAGAAGAAGTAATTAGGGACCTGGGGACCCAAGTTGATAGCAAATCTCTCATTTGACAACCACGTGGCCAAAGTGGTTAGAAGATTTTATATAGCCCACCTAATCATGTAGGGATTCACATCTAGATCAGGGGAGGTCATCGTGCTTCTTTACTCATCCCTCATCAGGCCCATAATTGAGTACAATGCCCCTTTTGGGATGTACCTTACCAGACACCGGCATCAACTGGAAAGACCCCAAAAGTACCTCACCAAGAGGATCAAAGGGCTCAAACAGATGCCATATGCTGCCCGGTTAAAGAAATTCCAGCTCTACTCAATGGCATACCGCCTGCTCAGAGGCGATCTGTGCCTGATGTATAAAGCCATGTCCAACCCGGAAATAATGGACATGCTGCACCTCAGAAAATCCAAATCCCATCGAGCTACACGCTCAAGAGACTTGAACCTCAGCACTGAAATAAATAGGACATGCTGGAGGGACAGATTCATAACCCAGAGGCACCCTTCACTCTGGAATAAAATCCCAGTCCAGGTTAGGCAGAGTCCCTCATTGACTCTCTTCAAGAGGAATCTTGATGAGTGGATGGGAGATCGTAGGTTTACCCCGGGTATCACTTCTGTGTCACTGTTAGACAGAGGCACAGTATACTAACCTCGAAAAAGGGCATAGCAAAATTAATTTAAAATGGGTGGCGAAAGCCAAACACACTCTGGTTAGGCTTATAAATGCCCTAGGGCAGATAGCCTAGTATGAACCTATGAACCTAAATAAGACAGAGGTAAGGCTCCAGGCTTCTTCAAGCAGTTTTATTATCGACATACACAAAAAGAAGTTAGTTCACCGGGTGATACTGCTGAAACAGGACCCATTTCAGTCTTTTCTGTGGCAATACAACGCATGAAAATGAATAACAATCGATAAAGGCACATATAAGGAATCTCAGCTGCACACTATTTATAAGTTAGACACATAAGAAACACATGCGGCAACAAAGTACAAGTTGACTATGCATTTTATAAAAAGAAGTTATGTCTTACCATAACATTCCATCTGTGTTGTCTATCTTCATTAATCTTTGAATATGGGCTCAGTTCCTAGCCTCAGAACTGACTCAGCTGTTTACTTCAGCTTGCGCCTTACAAACTCTCGAGCTAGGCTCTACCCATAATGCTCCTTTCTAAATTACCTCAGATCGAGTTTTCCTAAATAATGGCAGACAATGGTAAATAATAATTAGAGACCAGATATGTGTGTGCATATGAAGCCAGTCCTGGGAGAAATCAATCCACTAAGAGTCTCAAGCTGGGGGAAGGGGAGAAGGAATGTTAAGGATTAGTGAAGATCGACAACACAGATGGAATGTTATGGTAAGACATAACTTCTTTATCTGATGTTGTCAATCTTCACTCAGTCCTTGACAGTGGGACAGAATCCCCAGCTACTTTAGCCTTGGGGGATTTCAAGGAAGAATATTCCTAAGTACCGTAGAGCCAAAGGATGCTCATCTTCTCAAGACCTGATCCAATTTGAAATGAGTGATAAAGGTATGAGGAGATGACCATGTGGCTGCTGCACAAATGTTTTCTAAAGAGCCATGAAAAACTGCAGAAGTTGCTACAGCTCTAGCTGAGTGGGCTTTAATTGGACGTGAAAGGTCAAGTCCTTTTGAATGACAGATAAACGTAATACAATCTCCGTTTATCAAAAGTAACCTTGGTAACTGGGTTACCTAAAGAAAGTGAGGAAAAGGTAACAAATAATTGGTCAGATTTTCTGAAATCCTTTGTTCTGTGAAGATAAAATCTTAGTTGTCTGTGGATGTCTAATAAATGTAAGGAATACTCCCCTTTCTTGGAGAAATTAGGAATAAAGACTGGTAGCTGCAGTGTTTTGTTTGATATTATAATCTGTGACTACCTTTGGTAAAAAGGATGGATTGGTCCAATGGGAAACCCTGTCTTTGTGAAATAATATGTAGAGTGGTTTGCAGGACAAGGCCTGAATTTCAGATGCTCTTCTGGCAGACGTGATGACCACTAAGAATAAAGTTTTCCAAGTCAGAAACTTTAAGTCACATGTAGCTGATTGTTTTAAAGGGGAACAAGTAAATGATTGAAGAACCAGTGATAGATCCCATGGATCAAAGGGATCTTTAAAAGGAGGTCTTAACATTAGGGCTCCCTTTAAAAAGGCTTTACAAAGTTTATGTCACATCAGGGATGGCCCTTCAAAACCTCTATGGAAATTGCAGCTAGATTGACTTTAATCATAGAAGCAGAAGAACCAGTTTGATAGAGGTTAGCTAAGAAGTCCAAAACTTTATGATCAGGGATTGTATAAGGGTCAAGTTCATTTTTGAGAGCCCATCTTACAAATTTTTCCCATTTACTCTGATACAGTTTCCTAGTAGAAGGTTTAAGATGGGCCACAATGATCTGACGGACAGGACAGGAAAGGGAAGAATCCCTGGCAATCAGGGGAACTGGAGAAGCCACACAGTGAGCTTGAGATGATGGAGATTTGGATGAACCATTCTCTGTGGATGAGGCAGCAGATCTGGAGCTGGGTCCAGCATCCGTGGTTTCTGGAAAAGGTGAGGCCAAAGAAATGGAAACCAAACTTGTTTTTTTTCCCCCAACATCTTTATTAAATTTCCACATGTGACAAAAGCAATCTTACATTTATATAAATGAAAAACATACAAAATGAAATCACTTTAGTTGTAAACAGTTTACATCACAGACACCATTGAAACAACTGTAGCTGTAAATGTTACTAATCACTTATAAACATTCTAGTTATTGACAGTTAAGCATTATATAACTCATTCAAATCCTGCCGCTTAAACCTCATTCCTGCTCTGCATATACTTTTCCCATAATTCCCATTTTTTCTATGTAGTTTTCTCCTTCCCCTTTCTAAAGATCCCAATTCCAGTTGTTTTATCTCAGATACTATATTCACTACTTCTAGTAAAGTTGATCTAGACTTTGATTTCCATTTTCTAGTAATTGCTTTTTTAGCAGCCACCATAATTAGACTCATCAAGGCTTTACTATATCTAGGCAATTCCAATTCTGTAGCATAACTCAAAAAAAAATAATCTCCCTAGTCAGTCCAATCTGCCCACCCAGCATCTCCGGCAGAGCAGCCCGCAGGGAATCCCAAAAGTCTGCCAGCTCATTACACCTCAAAGAAACATGTTCCCAGCTACCTCGTTCCTGCCCATCACATCTCCAGCATTTGCTAGCCACGTGAGGAAAAATTCTTCGGAGTCTACTTGGGGTATAAAAATACCTATGTAAACACATCCAGGCAAAGATCCTAAATCTTCGAGACTTTGTTGCATATTTGGGAGCTATACATATATCCCGCATTGTCTCTTTGTGAACTGCTTATCCAATCTCTCTTCCCAATCCTTTCTAAGCTCCTCTGATTGACTACCAGTGCTGGTCTTTCATTTAGGATCCAGCTGTTTATTTCCCTTTGCCTATACTCTGATATCAGTCATTGACAGGGAAGGCAATCTCTAACCTGCAGTCCAAATAAATTTTTGGCCTCTTCCCATTCTATTACCTTTCCCTTTCTAGTTATTTATTCCCAATACCTTGGTTCCTTTGCCAATTTTCTCCAATAATTTCCATCCCCCTCTTGCCTATTTGTATCCCTGACAACAGTCAACCCTATAGGCAAAATCTCTTTTCTCCATTCTTGTACTGATTTGGTTCATAGAATACTCCCTGCTCTGTATGATTTTGGTTGTTCTCCTTAAGAGTCTACAGCCAAAATCCCAATCTCTCATTTCTTGAGCTTCCTCCCTGCATCATCATCATCCCTTTCCACCTTGAATTATAGTTTTTTGCCTTTGCTATGTATAAGAGCCTTAACTGTGTTGCTCTACAATATCCCCTCAAATTAGGTAATCTTAGTCCACCTTGTCCTATTGGTAGAATCATCTTATCCCACTTGACCCTTGCTGTCTTCCCTTCCCAGATAAAATCCTTCAACTCATTTTTAATTGCTGTCCACAATTTCTCCTCCGGTTGATAAAAGTATGCCTGACTTGTGTATAAGACTAAAGGGACTAAAAACATTTTAATGGCTTGTATCTTAGTATCCATATCCATATAACAAAACTTCCAGTTTCTCAACTTTTGTATTATCTTCTGTTTAGTCTCTTCCCACATATCCTTAGCTGCCACCACAGAGTAATTTCTAATCCATACTCCTAAATACTTCATTTTATCATATCCCCATAAATATGGATATTGTTGGACCAATTTGTGTGTGGGTACATAATTTACCACTACTGGCTTTGTTTTAGCTTCATTAATTTTGTATCCTGAGAAGATTTGAAACTGTCCTAAAATGTTCCACAACACTGAAATGTCCCTTTCTGGTTTTGTCATTTATAGAATAATATCATCTGCAAACAGAGCCAGCTTTTCCTGACTACCATACCAATTATATCCTTGAATTTCTGAGTCCCTCATTTTCTTTGCCAGTGGTTCTAAATATAATGCAAACAACAAAGTGGAAAGCAGACAACACTGCCTGGTTCCTCTACTCAAGCAGAAATTATCGGAGAGACCCCACCTACTTTAATTTTCGCCTCCGATCTCTCATATATTCTTCTAATCAACCATATAATTGTATCAGGGAAAGCAAATGCTTCCATTGCCCTGCTCATGAAGTCCCAGTCTACTCTGTCAAATGCTTTCTCTGCATCAAGACCCACCAATAAAAGTGGTACTTTCTTACATTCTGCTTCCTTCTGGATCATCAATGTTCTGTTAATATTGTCAAATGTTTGCCTCCCCTCCACAAAACCACACTGATCCATATCTATCAATTTTAGTATCACGTTTGCCATTCTTTTAGCCATTATAGACATAAACACTTTATAATAATGGTTTAGTAATGAAATGGGCCTGTATGAAGCTGGATCCAATGGATCTTTACCCTCTTTAGGTATTACCATTACCACCACCTTCTTCCAGGATGCTGGAACTTCTCCTCCTTTTAAAATGCTGTTAAACAAAACCTTCCAGATCTTTATAATTTTTTCCATCCTAACTTCCAAACTTCCACAGGATTAATATCTATTCCTGGGGACTTTCCTGTAGATTGGTTATACATAGCCATGTTTATCTCATCCCTTCCTATCCTAACTGCTAGTAATTGAGCCTTATCTTCCTCTAACTTTGGCATATTTAATTCTTCCATAAACATTTCCATTTGTACCTTTTCTTGATTTCCATATTTCTCTGCTTTATACAAATTTTCATAAAATTTCTGAAATATTTCTAATACTTCTACAGGCTCTCTTGTTATCTTCCTTGTTATAAGCTCCCTAAGCTTGATGACAGCCCTTTTCACTTTTTGTTGCCTGAGTTGTTGTGCTAAAAGTTTTTGTGCTCTAGAATTATTATCAAAAACAGTTGCTTAACAGCAATCTTTCTAAACTCATGCATATTATCGAGATAATCCCTTATTTTCTATTTAGCATTCTGCAGTTGCTCCTTTTCTTGTTCTGAGAGATTTTCCCTATTTTGCAATACTTTAACATTTGTCAGTCCCTCTAAATAAATCTTGTTACTGTTTAGCCATATCTCCCTTTCTTTTATTTCCAACCTGGTTTTAAACTCCACTTTAATTGTATTCCATTCCTTAGCTATATTTTCAGAAGACAAATCTGTCTTTTCTAGTCACTCCTGAAATAAGTCCACAACCCATTACTTAAATTCCTCTGTTTTCAACCTGTAGGTGGGGAAGTGCCAGTGTCTCATTTTCATGTCATTACCTTGCGTTTTTATTTTAGTTATTATCGGTGCATTATCTGAAATAGTTAATGGGTGCATTTCAAGACTTTCAATTAAATGCACATCTTCCTGTGAGATATAAAATTTATCTAGCCTAGCCCAGTTTTTGTATCTCGGTGAGTAATATATAAATTCACTCCAAACTCCTAGTACCGAATTCACATCTTCCATGCCAAACATTTTCATAAATATCTTCAAAAATCTACCCTCCCTTGTTATATTATCCCTTCTAGGCCCCCCAGACACATCTTCACTGTTGCAAACCAAATTTCACTATCCACCTATAAGTAATATTCCTTGCTGAAAGCTAATTATTTCTCCCACAAATTTCTTAAGCTCCATTACAGCAGTTTTGGGGGGGGGTGTAATTGCATGCCAGTGTAATCCTCCTCCCTAGCCAGTAGCCCCTTAGTACTATGTATCTTCCATTATTATCTTTTTTTCCCTCTTCTTTCACTACTGGAGCTCCTCTTGCAATTAAAATAAGTACTCCTCTTTTCCTCTGCCCCAAATATTCCTCTGAATAACCATCCTTCTTTATCAAATTCACGTTTAGTTTTTTTCCACGTGTGTCTCCTGTAGCATAGCTATTTGCACTCTACATTTTTAATATAGTTCTCTACTCTTTCTTTTTTATTTTTATCTGCAAAACCATTTAGACTGAAAGACATTACAGAAAGCATCATTTTCTTATATACTTATTATTACCACCTTTTATATATAACTGCTGTTTTGCTAACTGTAACTTTTTTGTTACATGTATATACTGTCCTGCAGTTTGGTCTTTTATACAGTTGTTTCATGTCATATCCATTTGTGCCTATGTCACATCTTACATACCTTTTTGCTTTTTTGAAAGCCCTCAAACAGAACAAACACCCCTCCCAAAAAAATCTCCTAAAACCTACGAACTTTACAATAACACACAAAACTATGTACATCTTTAAATACTAAAGTTTTTGCTTCCTAATAAGAACATAAGTTTGAATTTGATAGCTACACAAGCAAAAATTAACCAAAAAGAAAGGTTAATCATGCTAAGACGCATGGTACAGCCTGTGCTATTAGTAAATGCTATTTAATTTTTTATATCTATATAACTCTCCCAGTTGAGAAAACACTTGAATGCTTTCAGTAAACACTTTCTCCAAACCATTTTTCTTTATCAAATTGAATTCCAGTGGCATGCAAACCAGACAGGATACCTTGTTTATCAGAAAAAAAGACTTACAGTATTTAATATTCTTTTTCATTTACATGCTTTATAATAAACTTGTTACTAGATAATGCCTATGGTTTTTAGTCAATCATTTCCCTATGCAAGCATAGGAAAAAAAATCACACTGATTTTTATTTTGTCATACTATTTTTGTGCTCTCCCCCATCTCCTCCGCTCCTCATTCTTTTTTCATTGCAGTGTGTACATTTTTCAAAACTGAACAAAGAAAAAGAGAGAAGAAGGGTGAACAAGAAAAAAAAAAAAAACAAAAGCACCTGTTTATATTAGTATCCCCAACGCATTTAAAAAAAAACCTGAGAGAAGTTTACTTCACGTCTAACTGGTTTTGTATTATCTTTAAAGCTGTCACACCTGGGAAAACCCCTGATTGTTTTCTGGGAACATTATGTCCTAGCCAGTTTCTCTGTTATTTTTTTTTCTTTTCCTTCAGCCAATCCCCTTCCACTAGACTGTCTCCAGTTTCTCTTTATCAGAATGTCGCCATGGAGACAAGCTGCAGAAAAGCAACTTAGTATAGATATTTGCAGGGACTAGAAAAACAACCTTATAATATTCAGTATTCTTTTTTCATTTATTTGCTCTCTTTTTTAAAACAAAGGGCCTTAATCAGTCATTTTCCCATGCAAGAATGAAAAAGAGGCACATCAGTTTGAACTCTGTCATGCCCCCTTAATCAGGCTCTTTTTTTTTTTTGGCAATCATTACATTATCTATGTTTCTCAAAATTGCACAAGAAGAAAAACAGAAGAGGGGAGAAAAATAAAAGCACCTGTTTAAAATCCCCATTACACCCCAAAGTAGCATGCAAAGAAAACCATGCACATAGATACAATACTATTAAGAAAAGGTGTTTTCTTTACTTACAGTTATCATTCTCCCCTCTCTTCCCCTCCCCAAAGCATTTTTCTGAACATTAATAACATGAAGTAGGGCATATACTTGAGTCCCCCACTCACCAAACACATTTTGAACAAGTCCAATGTTTCCAGATTTCCTTGTGTTATCATATTTCACAAATACAATTAATGCTTTGCAATCCCACATCAAGTTATTGATTACATTACTGTTCTTCTCCATCACCCAGATCCTGTCTCTGCTTAATTTCCAACGTACTCTCGATTCTACCGGTCAACTCTCGTCCTCCCTTCCTTCTCTCCAACATTTTCCTTTGAAATACTGGAAAAGGTTTCACAGGTGCAAGTCACTCTGTGGTCTTTATTACCAGAGGAGCGAGAAACTGAATCTTCTGTTTCACAGCTCAGTTTTTGTTGGACAAACGTCTGTATTTCCTCCTTAACATGCACTTCATCAAAAAATGATTTTGTCCTTCCAGGGAAGAATACCTTGAAGACAGCTGGATATAGCAGTATGAATTTCACATCTGCATCTCGGCATTCTCTGAACAGAGGGATGAATGTACTTCTCTTTTGCCTGGTGTACAATGAGTAATCATTCTCCACAACCCTGCTGTCACCTACTTTTAGTATTTTGTCCTTCTGCCACAGTTTTGACAAAAATCAATTCTTTCTGCTGGTAGGATTGCATCCTTACTATTAAACTGGCCTCTATTTTGGACCAAGTGCCTTCCCAGATAATGCCTCCGATGCCATCTGGGAGGCATCCATGGTCACTATGGCTTGCGGCTGTTGAAGAATAAATGGACAGCCCGAAGGAACCTCATTGCAGTGGAGCCACAATGACAGGTCTTGTTTGCAGTGATTGGTAATCAAGAGTTGGTGACATTGGCTAATCTATAAATGCAGGGTGGTGAATTGAAAATCAGACACTGGCACTTTCCCACCTACCTGTTAAAAAGAGAGGAATTTAAGGAATGAGTAGTGGAAATTACTTGAAAGTCATTAGTGGAAATACAACATTTTCACATGTTTTGCTACTGAGTGGGATAACATTAAAATGGAGTTTAAGAATGGGACAGAAATAAAATAAAAAGAAATATGGTTAAGAGGTAAAAGGAATTGTTTAGAGGGGCTGACAAAGGCTAATGTGTTGCAGAGTAGGGGAAGTCTCAGAGAACAAGGGGAGGTGCAACTGCAGCGTGCTAGGGAGAAGATAGGGGAATTATATCTGGATAATATACATGAGTTTAGAAAGACTGCTGTTAAACTGTTTTTGATGATAACAGAACACAAAAGTATAATGACATCAGCAACAGAAAGTAGAAAAGGCTGTTGCCAAGCTTAGGGAGTCTATAACAGGAAAAAAAGCCAGAGATCCTGTAGAGTTGTTAGAGATATTTTAGAAATTTTAAGAAAATTTGTATAACGCAGAGAAATATGGAAATGAAGAAAACTCACACATGGAAACATTAATGGAAAACTTAAGTATGCCAAGGTCAGAGGTAGATGAGTTTCAACAATTAATAGTTAAGATAAGGAGGAAATTAGATAAAAACTGTGATATATAATCAGTCTGCACCAGGAACAGATGGTATTCTTGTGGAAGTTTGTAGCTAGGAGGGGAGAAAGTAATGAAGCTCTGGAAGGTTTTGTTTAATGCTATTTTAAAAGGAGGGGACGCACCAACAACTTGGATGATGGCTTTAGTGCCTGAGGACTGTGGAGACCCATTAAACCCAGCTTCATATAGATGTATTTCAATTTTAAACCATGATTTTAGGGGGTTTGTGATTGTACTGGCTGAGGGAATGGCTGGGGTGTTGCCAAGGTTGGTGGATGTGGATCAGTGTGGTTTTATGGAGGAAAGGCAAACATTTGACAACAGTGATAGAGCGATGATGGTCCAGGTGAAGGGAGAATGTCAAAGGGTATCACTATTGCTGGTGAGACTTGGTGCAGAGAGGGTATTTTATGGAGTGAGCTGGGGTTTTGTGCGTGGGGCAATGGAGGTATTTACATTGTCTAATACAATAAAAGGGTTGATTAGGGGGATTTATGAGGCATTAGAGGTGGCAACTGAAGTGAGGGTTCCTCTCTGATGCACTCTGTTTGAATAGGGGGTCAGGGCATGGGTATCCTCTTTCCCCTTTGTTGTTTGCTTTATATTCAAAGCCACAGACAGGGAAAGTAAGAGATTCAAAAATTCAAGTATTTATTTGCAGACAATATTATTTTGGACCTGATCAATACAGAAAAGGACATCTCAGTGTTGTGGAACATTTTTAAGACAAGTTTCAAGTCTTTCCAGGATGTAAAATCAATGAGGATGGAACAATGACTGCAGCTGTAAATTATGTACCAACACAAAAATTGCTTCAGAAGCACCCATATTTAACAGAACAAAATAAGATAAAGAATTTAGAAATATGGGTTAAAAAGGCTTCTGTTATGGCATCTAAGGATATGTGGGAAAAGACTAAAAAGATAATACAAGAAATGAGAAACTGGAAGCTTTTGTTTATGGATATGGAGAGTAAGACAATCAGGGAAAATGCTTTTAGTCCCTTTAGTTTGATATACAGGTCAGGCATAATTTTATCAACCAGAGGAGAAGTTGTGGACAATAATTAATAAAGAGTTGAAGGAATTTATATGGGAGGAGAAGAGGGCAAGAGCTAAGTGGGATAATGCGATCTTTCCAATAGAACAAAGTGGTTAGGATTACCTGA
>NC_056741.1:1592961964-1593046964 GCF_019279795.1 Protopterus annectens
AATGGGCTTAAATCTTCCTTTTCTTTCCTTGGTAACTTCCTTTCTAAGCTCTTTTACAAACTCTTTGGGGTATCCTCTGTCTGTAAACATCTTTTCCAGTTTGTCACATTCAATGTTAAAATCTTCGTCTAGACTTGTCATCCTGGATCCCCTAATAAATTGTCCCTTTACAAGATTCTTTTTACAATAAAAGGGATGCGCACTTTCAAAATGGAGGAACGAGTTAACATATGTGTCCTTTCTGTATACTTTTGTCTCAAAGGCCTCAGTAGATTTCTTAATTTCAATATCTAGGAAGGCTATACTATTATTAGATGTTGAATATGTAAACTTCAGGAAGTTCGTCGTTTCCCCTATATATTTAATAAAAATGTCTAAGTTGTCATACCCGCCTGTCCAGAAAATTATTATATCATCCAGGAACCTTTTGTACAATTTACAATATTTCATATGTACTGAAGGAAATATAAATTTTTCCTCCCAGTTAGCAAGAACTAGGTTAGCATATGTAGGGGCACATATGGCCCCCATTGCTACTCCTTGTATCTGTTGAAAAAACTCTCCATGATGATATAAAAAATTATTTCTTAGAACTGAGTCCATTAAACTTATACAGGCTACTTTATCCTCAAAACTTAAATTTTTATCACAATATACCTCATCTTCAAACATTCTAATTCCTTCCTCGTATGGGATAGACCCAAATAGGTCAACTACATCCACAGTTACTAAAATTAGGTCCTTATCAAATAAATCTGGCACCATTGCTCTTAGGAAATCCCATGAGTCCCTTAAAATGGCTTTTTTATTTAACCAAATGTGCTTTGTTTTGATGTCCACAAACTTAGCCAAGGATGTTGTTTTGGACCCATCGGAAGACACTATCGGTCTTAAAGGAGGGTCCTCCCATTTCTTATGTGTTTTAGGTATGCCGAAAATAACTGGTATTTTCGGCTTTTTGATTTTAAGAAATGAAAACATTTTCTCATCAATAACTTTTTCTGTTACTAAATCCTCCAAGACCATGTCTATCCTTTGGTAGGCCAAGTTAATTTCATTACGTGATGTTATCCTATATTTGGCTTCATTCATAAGAATGTCATTCATCTTGCTCTCATATTGTATTGTGTCCATTATAACTATTCCCCCTCCCTTATCAGGCTTCATTACTCTAACTTGCCTGTTATGTCTTAATTCTTCTAACTTCATTTTTTCTTTCTTATCCATGTTGTTTATATACCTGGTCTTTTTCTCGATTTTCTTAACTCCTTGTTCCATTACTTTTTCAAAGTTTCTGAGTTGTGCATGTATGGGAGGGTTAAAAGTAGATTTATTTTTCAGGACCCTTTGTTCTTCATTAATTTGTATATTGTTCCTGTCCAAACCATATTCCTCTTTTCTAAACAATAACTCTAGGTTCATCTTTCTGATGAACATTTTTATGTCAAGTAGTGATTGTACTCTATTCCCTTTTACTGATGGGATGAATTTAAAACCTCTCTTCAGTAAGGAGAAATGTTCTCTGTCTAGTTCCACATTACTGTAATTATAGATAGTAAATCCCTCTAAACTGTGTTTTACCCCTTCTACAACTATTTCACTTCTGGGGTCGTCACGTACGGTTGGGGGTTCTAGTAAGTATATTTCCCCCTTCCTCTTAACCCCCCTCTCTTGTGAAAATTTCCTGGGTTTCTACCATTAAACATAGGATCCTCGTGATGCCTTTCTAGTGGTGGAAATTCTGTGTCATAATCAGGGTTTAAATTGTCCCTGTAAGTTTCATAATCTCTTGTACTAGTTCTCTTTGTCCATTTCTGTTTACTGTATTTTTGGTATGTGGGGACTCCGCTGTTAACTGGGTTTGGGTAACAAGTATTTTTCTCATACTCTGTTATGTCTCTTCTTAGTTTTTCCATTTTCCTTTCAACTAGATCTTTACACTTTTTGTCAATCTCACCCTTTAAGTTAAAATACTTTTGTTTCTCTTCTTTGATTTGAAAAATTAAATCATCCTTGATGCGGCCATCAAGTTCATTGATTTGTTCACTGAGTAATAATAAATTCCTGTCATTTTCATCTATAATACATTTTATAATTTCTAATCCACACCTATTAAAAACTTTTATTAACTCTTTGTGAAATACAGACCCAATTTGGACGTTATTTGGGTATTTCCAGGTGCGTAGCCCCTTAGGCACTATGCACCTTTGTAAACATTCTTTTAAATATCCGTTCTCAATGGTAATCGACTTGTATTTGTACATTAAACTGAACATATTGTCAATTAATTTGCCATAAGACTCAGAATAATTAGTTCGTTTACTGTTATTTTCATTTAGTCTAAAAGAATACGACTCTTTGAGCCATTTGTTCATGTCATGGGTATTAGCCATGTTAACAGTTTGGTTTGTGAATTTTAAATGTATATAAAAGTGCTAACTGGAAATGTAATTAGTGTTTAATCTGATGAAGTCTATACAGGTAAAATAAAACAGCAATATCAAGAAATCGGGTAAGCGCTTTCGTCTGTTCACATGACAGACTTTTTCAAAACAGTTTTGAAAATTATACATAAACATATACATAAAAATGTACACACACATATAAATATATGCAGCTATACATGATAACTAGAAGAGGGGAAAGGGGATATGATGACCATCTTGGTCAAAATAAATAAAGAAAAGAAGGTAAGGGAGGGTGGGTGCTAGTATTTCAATAGTGATAATTCGGACATCTACTCTTACAGTAAGTTCTTAGACAACTGCATTCTGTCCTTCCCGGATCACTGCTGCAGTATTACTAACTTGTGGGAAGATTCTCAAAGCTTTCAAGACATTGAGGGAAGAAGACGGAGTAAATGAATTGATTTCCAAGATCCAGTGGACGAGATCTAGCAAAACCAGCACTGTTTCTCCAAAGTATCCAGGTGTTTAGAAGAAGCAACAGCTCTAGTAGAATGGGCTGTTACTTCACCTTGAAGATCCTTCCCATGGAAAGAGTAGCAAAAAGAAATGGCCAGGGAGATCCACCTGGACATAGTTTATTTAGAGACAAAGTAACCCAAGTTTTTGTCCTGAAAGGAGACAAAAAGTTGATCACACTTTCATAGGCTTGGTCTTGTCCTGAGCTGTCTATGAACATCTAAGGCATAGTGAACTGGACACGATGTATCTTACAAAGTAGTATAAATGCAATAGGGTAGTAACTCACACCAATATATGAGCACCAGTGGTATAATCCCAGATAGGACCTTGGTTATTAGGTAGACACCAACTAGAAAAATCTTGCAAATAACCAAATATGCTTTTTAACTTAAAAGATTTATTGCCTCCTTAGTACCTGTTACATGTCTTCAAAAAAAGTGCTTAAAAGGTATAAGAATCCAGGCAGAAAAATGAAAAAATGTAAGATATAAAAAGAGAGAACAACTCCCCATGTCTTGTAGCTGAGTAAATTCAGATCGTGAGAAACATGTTGTAAGTGCCCATGGCCAATTCCATGAAAGGGAGAACCCATATTGTCTTGGCCAAAAGGGATTAACCACACAATGTTTTGTAGAGTCCTTCTTTATGATCAGAAATACCTTCGGCATTTATGGAAAGGCTGCAATGCATAAGGCAGCTTCCCTAGTAAGGGAATAAACAGGTATGTGCTGTCTGTTTAAAAGAAGAGTAACAGATCTATTTGAGGTATTTCCCAGAACTGGATCAATACTTGTAAGATCTACTCATATTGAATATCTTCTGTCTGGAAAGAGCACAAGCCATGCACCTGTACTCTTATAGGAACCATCCCCCCTAGGAAGATGTCCTGGAAGAAATATTGCACTGAAGGTGGAGGAAAAATAAGGAGATACTTGTAATAGCATATATGAGAAGTCCCCACCAGTGCAGTTCCATTGTATCAGGCACAAGAGAAAAAAACAACTAAACTTGTAGTGCACCCTAGACAGAAGTTCAGAGATCCTGTGGAATCCTAAGGCTTATCAAGTGAATAAAAAATAGTATCAAAAAAAGAATCAGAACCCAGAATATAGGAACTTCCCCAAAGAGGGCAATTTTAAAACACGACACCAAGAAGGATTTCCTGTGGTGTCTGACACCTTCTGGAATACAATTTGCACAAGTAAAATGACTCCTATAACAAAGCAGAAGACCCAATAGAAAATATTCTGTCTGCATTAGAAGGTGGGCAGGATCTTCCCTAACAGGAGGTATTTGCAAGTAGTATCATCTGTTATCCAAATGAATCACTTTAAATCCCTTTGAGACTCTGACAGATACCAAAGGGGGGGGGGGGTAACACAACCAGACGATGGGACAGGATTAAGTAATAAATGCCTGAGGGAAGGTTAAAACTAAAGGCATGAAAGTGTAGCCATCCTTAAGCTGTAACTGTTCATAAAATGGAATGTTTCTAAATTGTTCATTTGCTAACATCTGCAGTTGATACTTGGGAGGGGATAAATATCATACCCATGAATGCCTATTCAAATAAAGAGATGTAGGTGGACTAGACACTGACTCTGTAAAATTATAACAAACTAATGGCTACTAAATACATGAAGAAATCTGTGTATAAATATTTCTGTGCAAGTCCAAGGGTAATGCTTGGAAGGTAACTGAAGTCTGTTACCTGTCTGTATAAATATTTCTGTTTAAGTCTAGGGGTAGTGCTTGGGAGGTACCTGAAGTCTGTTACCTATCTGTATAAATATTTTCATACAAGTCCAAGGATAATGCTTGGGAGGTAACTGAAGTCTGTTCCCTATCTGTATAAATATCTATGTTTAAGTCCAAGGGTAATGCTTGGGAGGTAACTGAAGTATGTTACCTGTCCATTTCATGGGCACTGTAGACTATAAATCAACTGTACCTCCACTATTGGTGGAAGTGAGGATCATACGACTTGCTGAGAAGAATCCATGGGGATGGACTAATAGTCTCTGTTTAAATCAGATTAATCTGGAATATTTTTAATAGGTATCATCTGTGACGGACAGGAAGAGGAACATAAGCCCCTTCAAATGGACTATTTCCCCAGTCACATCCAATATCATCCCCACGAAACTCCATGTCCCCGTAAAGATGGTTCTTCCATGTCCAGACTCTGACACTGGAAAGAGCCAGAAAAGATGAAGCTGTCGGCTCACGGTGGCCATTATGACTACACCAGAAGCAGCCGGAAAAGTGAGTGAATGGTCTAAGGATCAACAAATGGCCATGGCACTGTCACCCACTCTTGGCTGAAGCATCATCTAAGCCCTTGGGTTAGCAAAGGCTCCTAGGCAAATTTTTTTCTTTCCAGAAACTGCGGAAATCAGACCAGCAGGAATGGGGTAAGTATCTTTGCTGTGACCGAGGAAGATTTGTCACATGCAGTTAGGATCACTGAGGCATGTTCGTCGGAAGATTAGTTGCCTAAAGTTTATAAAACCGCACACTTACACTTAACTCTAAAAATAAAGACCCCAAATACTATAATACTATAATACTTAAGCAGTATCCAAAAATCATGTCAGAAATCCTTTAATATTAAAATCAATCTGACAGAAAAAAAATGTCATGTAGCAAAGGTATAATCTAATGCTTCCAACACTGGGGATATAACAGAAGGTTTAAGGACTCACATGTAAGACGGTCATAATGCCCCTTCTGCACATCTGACACCTCACAACATTCCCATTGGAATGCTGCAAAATATACTTAGGACCTTGCCCCTAAAGGAAAGCACTTCAATAGGAGAATCAGGAGACTAGATATCATTCTCAGATTCAAAACCATTAGAGAATGAATCTGGGAAAAGTTTGCCAGAGACTCTACTTCAGATTCCGATCCTTTTTCATCAGCAGAGGAGCCCCTGTTTTTCTTCAGAAGATAAGAAGCAACAGAAGCAGAGGAAGAGAACTAAGAAGGCTTTAGGGACATGAACGCTTTAAAAAACCTCTGGGAAAAAATAAACTATTCTTTTTGTAGGTCCTTGGAAACAGCAGAAGCAGAGGAGACGTTTGATCTGCTGCTTCTTTTTTCAAGGAGCTTCACCATGAACAAAAGAAAGAATAAGACTATGACATATCTCACAAAAGGGTACCTGGGACTTCTTCCTGTACTAAAATCCGAGGTATATGCTCAGATCCCTCAGAAATGGTGAGCCACAGTTCACCCTTCTGCTAAAGTGGTCATCTGATCAGTCGGACTGGACATGCAAAGAAGCTGCATGTTGTCATCTGATAGGGCCAAAACAGTGGAAACAGCTAGTAACCTTGGATAGTCTGAAGGTTTGTCAATAGCCATAGCAGAAATGTCTGTGTCCAACTGGAGAGCAGAAGCTACAGGCTTCAATTTTTTAAGCTTCTTTTTTGGCTATTGAGGGACATGCAGCACTGAAATTTCAGTAGCCATCCTATCTTTTTATCTTTGGTTCTCTAAGTAGATTTTAAGAGAGAACCAAAACAAACTGCGGGAATCCGAGAGCACAAGTCCACAACAAGTAACCAAAAGGTGCTTCACAATGGCAACTTACCCACACCAGTAAACTAAAATAAAAGGTAAAGGACTCCAAATAACAAAATAAGTGCAATTTATTTAAAGCTTTCGTATCATCTATGGAGACTTCTTCAGAATAAATTACACCATTGTCACAGTACATTTTAAATAGCCAGTCATTTTTATTAATTTGTTAAAACTAATAACCACTAATTAATCCTACAAGCCCTTAAAGTGATAGAACTGAACTTTCCACATATCATACATTTACACTAAAATCTTTTTCATGTTTATTGATAAAACATGTTAATAAAAGTAGTATATTGTTTGAAAATGTGTGTTAATAAAAATGTATCTATTTTAAACTAAAGATAATATTAAATAGACAAATAATTTTATAGTGAACAATTAAAAAAATTACAGCATAACTGCACTTAACTTTAATGCTCGAACAATTGACAACTGATCATTCAATCTAGGGAGGGCACACACATTTAATCAGAGCTCCCAAAGCAGTTCACCCTATTCAAGCCATTAATTTTATAAAAGTGTTCAGAAACCCTAGTTTTAAGGGCTCTTTCTGTTTTATCTACATAATAGGATGAACACTGTTGGCAATACGCTAGGTATACCACACCTATTGTACCACATTCAAACTATTTTCTAGCCTTTAAGGTAATGCCTACATTAGGGAGGGTTAACTCGTCACAGAGTGCCATACATGAATACTGGTAACACATACCACACTTATATGTTCCTTTTTTGATGTAGGGTCCAGTGTGGTGATTAGTCAGGTCACCAAATTCAAATGTATTCTTTAGATTAAATCTTGTTTTGAATGTATATACCAAAGGTTTGGAGAACACAGGTAATGTGTTAAACATGCAAGAAAACATATTCCAATATTTGGGTATAATCTTCTGAACCCTTGATATGTCCTGATTGTATTTCATAACAAATGACCTATTATAACTGGACCCATTATTGGTTGACAAACTATTGTTATCACTTAAATCTCCCATGTCTTTTGTCAACACTTCTCCATTAATCTGTAACAGGGGGATATACTTAACAGGACATCCCTTTAACACCTCAACTTTGAGGTTGTGAACCATGGTCTCAGGGTAGCCCCATTCCACAAAAAGCCCTTCGATGTAACTCAGTTCATGCACAAGGTTATTATAAAGGGAAGTCATATGGGCTGCCTGGACCATTTGACCTTTCCCAATATTCCTTTTTTGGTGAAAAGGGTGGTTACTATTAAAATGCAGCTAGAGTTTGAGAAGTGTTCTTTCCTCTACAATCTTGAAATAAACTTATGTTTGGTCAGATCTTTAATAAGTTTAACATCCAAGTAATGTAATTCCATATCCCTATACTGTGTGTGAATTCCAAAAAAATTGGTAGTTCTATTAATATAAAAGACAAACTTCTCTATTTGCTGTACTTGACCATCCCATAACAAAAACATATAATATGCAAATATAACATTATATTCCTTGAGTTTGATAACTGAAAAATAAAGTTATGTTCCTAGTACAGTACTACTATATTGGCAAATACTGGAGTGCATGCCTTTCCCATTGCAATCCCATTAATTTGTTTGTAATATTCACCTTCAAAGAAAATAAAATTGTTAGTTAATACTAATTCGATGTTCTCCATCACTAATCTGACATTCTTGCTGTCCAAAAAATCTAATTCTAACAGCATTGACTCAAACTGAATGTGGAATTACGGAGAACAAATCATTACTATCAATGGTGACCATCAGGTAGTGGGGCTGAAAGCCAACTTTACCTACCTTAGCTAAAAAAATCCCAGGAAATGACCAAAATATGGTCGTATAACCTTATGAAAGGTTTGAGTTTCTGATCTATGAACAAGGCAACGGGGTAGGTTTTAGACCCAGCTGCTGCCTCAATAGGTGTTAAAGGTGGGTCTTCCAAATTTTTACGGATTTTAGGCAAACTAAAAATCGAAGGAATCTGGGCTTTGTTATCTTCAAAAACTCAAGTAAGGTCCTATTAATAATACCTTGCATAAAATTGTCTTCCAGAATCCAGTGTATTTTTCGATAGGCCATATTTATTTCATTTTCAGAAAACTGGGTACACCTAAGATCATTGTGCAGTAAATCGAACATTTTAGCTGTATAATTCCAGTGATGCATAACTACACCACTTCCTTTGCCCGGCTTCATTATTCTAAACTCCTTGTTGTCACTAATGTCTCTCAAAACTTGTTTTTCTTTGTGTGTAAGATTGCTTCTATACCATTTGTTTCTCCTAACATACAATCTAATTTCATTCTCAACTAAGGATGGAGTGGTGGATTGAAAGTACTTTTTTTTACACCAACAAGAAGCATGGTTTCTGCCTCGTTGGTCACCAAACAGTTCAAGGTTAACCTTCCATACAAATAATTTCAAATCTGAAAGGGTTTTACTTATGTCTGTAGTACTGGTAGCTACAAAGGTAAATATTTTACAGAAAATGGAAAAAATGTATCAAATTAACCTCTAAATCACTATAGTTTTAAACGTTAAAATTATCATAAGAAGAAACCAAGCCATTCTTCAAAACTGGGGAGACTAAAGGAACTGAAATATGAGCCTGAACATCTTATACTAGTTACTCCTTCTTCCCTTCCCAACATCTCCCTTTGGTTTGCTTGGCCCTCATTCCTGAGCCGAGTTGCCCACTTGTAAGACGAATAAAAGTGGCAATTCTGCCTGGTTCTTCACAAGTGAATTTGTGTAGGTTGGCAATGGACTGTCCTCAGTTTACTTTTTAAGATGAATAGGTCATTTGGTTCTTGATTCAGATGGACCTCCTCAAAGGGGGAAATTCTAAAAGGTCAGGTACATCACTTATTTCATCCCTGTTGTTAACTACAACAGCTTCAACAGGACAGAGGTCATTATCAGAAAACAGGTTCCTCGTAGGACCCACTTCATTGTGAACTTCTGTGTTCATCCTATTCCCTTTGGTTGCCCAGGAAGTCCTCCCTTCACTGTATTCTTTGTTGTCTCTTTCAAGTTTGTTTATCTTCTGCTTCTTGATCATTTCTACCTCATCATCAACTTTTTTGACATAATATTTATTTGTATATTCATTCAATGTAAAATAAAGTTGTTTGTATTTGGTCGTTTAACACAAAAATGTCATTGTACAAATCACCTAATAACTTTTCATTGTTATGAATAATAGCACCAATAACCTGTAATCCACAATTATTAAAAATTTCAACAACTTCATAATGACAATCAGTTCCATGTTCCACATTGTTAGGATTATTTACAAATCCTAAGTCCTTTGGGGACTCGCTTTTTGGTAATACATTCCTTTAAAATAAAATTATCCAGGAGCAATGGTTGGCTAGAAATGTACTTTGACAGTGCTGTAATTTATTCTAAAGATGTCTCTATAATGAGATGAAAGCACCTAATAAATTGCACTTATTTCGTTATTTGGTGTCCTTCACTTTTTATTTTATTTTGCTGGCGTGGGTGAGTAGCCATTGCTGAGTCAACCTTTGTTTAGATTTGAGAGGAGACAAATAGCTACTAAGAGTTTTTGCATCAAATGATTGGCAGATGGAACACACTTTACTGTTGAGACAGTATCTCAAGCAAATGAAACATCTGGTATTACTGTCTCTGTATGAAATTTGCCTCCCACAATCACATTTTCCCCTCCTAAGTGACAAAAAAATCTAATATTCTTGTCAAAAAAAAAAAAAGAAAGAAAAGAGGAAGATTCCTCAAAGGGGGTACTTATCTGCTTAAGGAAACTGAAACCGGCACAGGCTGTACTGACGACAGATCGAAATATGAGCACAGATTACTGACAAGAAAGGTTTTTCATACCTCTACATCCCTTATGTATCGCTTAGCTCTCACATGCTTTGGGCAGATGTTGAATGCACGGTGTAAGAGGATGGCACTCACACTTTGGTATACTGGCTTGATGCACATTAGCCTTGGCAGGATACTTCCCACATATTAGTAATACTGCAACAGTGATCAAGGTAGGCTAGCTAGCAATCATATATGAAAAATAAAAAATCATACTCATAAATAAATTTAATTTGAGCATTACCCATAAAATAGTCTGCATAAAGGGGAGAAAAAGGTGCTCCCTTAACAGTTCTTTGAAACTGTAAATAAATTTCACCATTACAGTGAATCACATTCCAGCGGTAGAGTTGTTGTCTCACAGCAAGAAGTTCTCCCGTTCGATTCTTGGCTGGAGTGCGGGGAGTGCCTTCTGTGTGGAGTCTGCATGTCCTCCCCGCGGTTGGGTGGGCGTTCGAAAGACATGCGTAAATGGGCGTGCCTTCGTTGAAGGTTGAACGTCGAGCTGGCACCTCGGCGTTTGTGAAAATCTACTGCCAATCATTAGTGGACCGGAGTTCCGCTGTGGCGACCCCTAACCGGGAAAAGCTGAAAGACAACAACAACAACAACAACAGTGAATCACATTCTTAGTAAGTACTAGCTCTGTGAGCACAAGTGCAAAAATACATCTCACAGGAATAAATAAACCATTAACTTAGGGAAAGTAGTCAAATCTAGTGTGGAATATTAGTGTACAGCAATGGACAGAATATTGGCCAAGTCACCCTGAACCAACCTTTACTGGGCTGTATACATCTTGAAAGCAATGAAATATGCCTCAGTGTCATCTTTTCTGAACTTCCACAATGATGGTGTGGTCTCTGGAGTATCCAGAATAGACTCTAACAAGTGTATTTGATCTTAAAGACTATCTGTATTTTGACAGACTCATGCTTCTCCTGAAAAGATAACATGGTACATTACAGCTGTGCTGTTCTGTACAGGTTTCCACAAACCTCACCATTTTTTATTGCCCCTCTGGATCTGTCTAGTGGCTCCTCTACCTTTATCCAACTGGCCCATTTGTTTTATGGAGACAGGAGAAAGGCGTCCCAAGGCTAGATAATAGCCCTAAAGTCCATTAATTTTTGCCGATCCCAATCAGTCCATCCATCTTGTAACAAGAGTTAGGTAGAATGAAGTGGGCAAGCTTGTTGGTCCTGTGGGGTGCACTATCCTCTTTCCAGTGAAGCATTCCCACCCTTGGTGGTTCTTTTAAGCTACACTACTAGTGGCCCTCCAGTAGGAAATAAGCATTCATATTCAGAATTCCTCTCAGCTTAGCAGTGTGCGTGCATTCGGCAATATGTGCATGCTAGGTCAGCACTCTACAGTTTGTGCTGTTCCTACCATTCCCACTAGGTGACACTTGTGGCATTACACAACCGCCTCCTTTCACCCAGGATATGTTAGCCAGCATTGGTCACTTGTTCTCATCTTTCCCTACTAGCTCCAACAGGAACAAAAGCTGCTATTCAAGCTCGGATCACCTGCACTATGGTTAGGCCTTCTCCATTTATACCACACAGTGGTTTAAACTTCTCCACTGTGGAAAAAGCACAGAAGATAGTTCATCCACATAATTCTCTCTGACGCTCTCCTTTTTCTTGGTTGGGAAAAGAAGTCTCAAATGTAGATGCAATGCAGACTGCAAAGCAGGAATGAAATATTGTAATTTTGATAAGATGACCATATTTTGTCCACTTTATAAAACCAACAGTGTATTTAGTAAAGTACACAGGAAGCAGTTTTTACATTCAAAGAATGTTGTTTACAGTGGCAATCATACAAAATCAAACTTACTTCTTAACAAGAAAATAGAAAGTCTTACACTCCATTACACTTTCTACCTCCAGCAAACTATCCACATATTTCTGGTAAAACAAGTATTTCCTCACTTGGATCTTCACTCACACCTACTACTATAAAATTAATGAGGAATATAGATAAAGCATGGGAGGCAAGGCTCAATAATAAAACTTTATTACTCCAATTTGAAAAATATGCAAATATGCTAATCTCCGTCTGCATTTGATTTTGGATTGGAGTTATTTGTTTAAGGTTTGGTTACTTCTATTGTTTTATGTTTTTCTCATACTGCATTTTGTTTTGTTTTAAAATTTTGTTCTTTTTGGCGTTTTAAGAGGTCTTGGCTAGGGTCAGTCAGAAAATAATTCTTTTGCAGACAGTAAATAACATCCTCATTTAATTACAAATATTTAGTGGCATCTTTACTAAGCTGTAGTGCTTGTTTGACTAGATGTTCTCTGTCTGACTATGACTGATCTCTGTCTGCATTTAACTTTTCACACCCACCCACCCTGCTTCTCTTGTGCTTTTAAACTTACTGGCTTTTGAGTTGTCAGGCCCTACTATAAATCTAATTTTGGACATTCCTCCCAGTTTCACCTCATCAGCTCATTCTATGGAAAACTGTGAAGGCCCACCCCTTTAGTCCCTTAAAGTTTCCTAGATTCCCACTTACTAAAAAAAAGCACTTTACTGCGATTCTTCCTATTTTAGTTTTTTTTCTGCACATTCTTAGTGTTCAGCTGCATTTATTACTGTTACTTGTTAATAGCTTGCTTACAGAGTAAATGTTATTCTAAGCCTCTTAGCTCTGACTGAAGCACTTGGGCTCCAAACTAGTTATCTTACATAAGGAAAGTTTGTGGTCTACACTCTTGTGGCAGCAGAGGTACCTACAGCCTTCTGAGTTGGGAATTGCTGGTTGACGGCTTATTTTGTCTGCTATTCTAACAGTGTCTTAGTTCTGTTTTAAGCACTTGGGCTCCAAACCAGTTATTTTACATTAATATGGTATGTGGTCTACATTCTTGTGGCAGAAGAGGACAGTCTACTCCATAATTCTCAACTGTCCAGATTTTCACAGAATGTCCATATTTTTCCCTCATATTTTTGATTTCCTGCTCATAAAATTTGTGGTTATCTGGCAAATCAGTGAGGACTGAAGTCACTCAATAATGACATAAATTTGAGTTTCAGACTTCATATCTTGGAGAAAATCCAAGCTAACATAAACCCTGTTATTCTAGCACCTATTTAAGTTTATAAAAGCAATATTTAAAATCTTTCCTTATTTATTGGCATTTGACCCCCCCACACACACACTATTTTAAGTTTTTCACAGATTTTGTGCATCAAGCTAATAAGTTGAGAGGCATGGCCTATGCTCTTCTGAGCTGGGAATTGCTGGTTTAAGGCTTACTGTGCCTGTTATTCTAAAAGTGTCTTTGTTCTGGTTTGAGCACTTGGGCTCCAAACCAGTTATTTTACATTAGGAAGGTTTGTGGTCTACACTCTTGTTGCAAGAGAGGATAGACTATGCCTTTCTGAGCTGAGAACTGCTGATGCAAGTCTTATTGTGCCTTTATTTTATTGGTTAGAGGGCAAGCTTTTTTAAAAATTTGAATCCCTGTGCCTGGGACATTTGGTAATCATGGTACTTGAGAAGGGTGTTTTTGTGTTGAATATTTGTACTTTTTGAGCATTTTTATAATATTTAGTTAAAACTGCTGCTCTCTGAGGAGCGATGCCCAGCAGTGAGCTGCATAGTCACAAATATCTCACAGCATAATTCCCCCTTGCAATGTATGTGGATGACAATCTCTCACTGTGCAAATTTCCCTTAAAATGCCCTTACTCTCTACACATAGTTTTTTATTATTATTAGAACATCTATTTTGTGCATATCTGAGCATTGCTCATCAGGTTCCTCATCTTACTGAACTATTCAATATTTAAATTTCCCCCACTCCTCCCTAGTAGATCAGCCACCGTGGATATGCACTTCCTAACTCTCTCTGTGGCCAGTCTGGTTGAGATGGGTATTCTGGGGAATTGTAGCAACTGCTTCATGTACACTGACAGCCCACATCTACTTAATAAACCAGATAAAGTATGTAAGAGATGTAAATACACTTTAATGCTGGAAGCAAAACTCTCTCATACAAACAAAACTAATCCTATAGAGGTTGTCAGTGACACTTGCACCATGCCTACTGCACAGGTTAAAGACCCTACACATAAAACTACATATGCCGAGGCACTTACAAGTAAGTTTCGCTTAGTTTCTCCAAATGTCTTTTTTGCTGGCATCCAGGATGTGCAATTACTAGCAAGTAACTGAATTTTACCCAGTTATATTATCACTTCTGAGGTCACTATACCTTTGGGAAAGACAACTACCCTCTGTCATGACCAATGTATGCTTCAACACTCTATATATTAATACTGCAAACATGATCACAGAAAAAATTTCTGAAGTCTGCTTGGGATATAAAATATCTATCCAAACAAATATCCTAAACCTTTAGGACTTTGTTGAATACTCAGAAGCCATACAGATGTCATCCCATTGATTTTTTTGCAAATTGCCTTTCTGTTCTCTCTCCTAACATATCTCACTACTTCTTATATGTATCCTGCAATATTGTATATATTCTGCTAATTATCCCTTTTTAAAAATATTTTCTTTTCTACATTTAATTAAAACTTTACCACAGTTGGTCTTTTACTTAGTACTCTTCTAGCTCTTCCTCTTTGCTTATACTCTATTGCAATCGCTGTTAGGGAATGCAGTCCCTAACTTGCTGTACTTCTGTACTTCATCCCATTCTGTTATCTTTCTCTCTTTTAGCTATTTGCTTCCAGTGCCTTGGCTTCTTTGCTAGTTTTCTACAGTAAATTCCAACCCTCTTGAATATTTTCTATACCTCTACTTGCAGTAAAACCTCATTTCTCCACTCCTGTGTTAGCATAGTTCTTAGAATACTTTCTGCTACTTTATGAACAGAACATTCTGTGTGATGGCTATTATTCTACATACAAAATCCTTGTTCTTCTTAGATGCCATCAAGTTGACTTCAACTCATGGTGAGTACATAGACAGTTTTTTCTAAACACTTTCTGGTCTTCACAGAGCCTGGTAAGTGTTGACAGTGACATGTTCATGTGTGCTGTTGCAGTATCAAGCCAGCGTATTGGATGTCTTCTCCTCTTACTCTGGCCACTTACCATACCGATCACAATGTCTGTCTCAAATGATGTTTTCCCTTCTCATGGTGTGTCCAAAATAGTATAGCTTGAGCCTTGACATTTGAGCTTCCAAAGTGTCCTTGGGTTGGAGCTCAGTAATGGCTAACTGATTTGTTCTATGAACAGTCCATGGGATTCATACTATTTTACACCAACACCACAATTCAAGGCATCAGTCTTCTTCCTATCTTTCTTCTTGATTGTCCAACTTTTTCAACCATATGATGCTGTTGAGAAAATTATGGTTAGACATAATTTCATCTTTGCATGGACAGGCACTTTTCTACATTTAAACACCTTTTCCAAACTTTGCATAGTTGCTCTGCCTATACATAAACACTACTTGTTGATTTCATAGTAATAACTGGCCCACGAAGACTGAAGTTATTGACAGCTTTGATGTCTTCTCCATCAGGACTGAAGTGGGTTGTACTGCCAGTGTTATCTATCTTCATATTTTTCATATTGAGGTGCAGACCCATCTTTTAAAACTGTGCTCCCTGATGCTTGATAGTAAATGTCTCAGGTCATTTTCACTCTCTGCCAAGATTGTCATGTCATTGACATAATGAAGACTGTTGATAAGTTTGCCACTGACTTCCCCTCCACAATTCCTTTCATACAGCCACAATTCTCTGATGATTTCCTCTCCATACAAATTAAACAGATAAGGAGAAAGGAGACATCCTTGGTACACACTTTTGCTGACTTTGAACTGTTCTGTTTCTTGACAGCAATGGTGACTGCATGTGAGAAAAATTAGGTGCTCTGGGGCACCCACCTTTTTCAAAGCTGTCCACAAGATTTTATAATCTACACAATCAAAAGCCTTCAATAAAACAGATATATATGATCTTCTGATATTCTTTGTTTTTTTTTCATGGATCCATCTTACATTTGCGACAATATATCATGTTCCTCTTCCCTTCTGGAAATCAGCATGCACATCTGGAAGTTTCCAGTCCAGATAAGGTTGCAGTGTCCATTGTTCAATTTTGAGTGAAATTTTGCTAGAGTTTGAGATAAGGACAACTGCACGGTAACTGGAACAGTCAGTAGGAATGCCTTTGTTCAGTACTGGGAGAAATATGGAAATTTTCCAGTCCATTGGCCATGATGATGATGACTTTCATATCTGTTACCACAGCGTTGTCAACAGATCAACAGCTTTATTTGAGCACTTCAGAATTCCATCATAACTGGGGGCTTTGTTTTTTGGTTAAGTTTTTAATACTGCCAAAACCTCCTTCTTCATTATGACTGGTTCCTGTTTGTATGGTGTAGGGTTGAACTACTGTTGAATCGATCGCTTTTTCCTGATATAAGTACTCTGTGTATTCCTGCCGCCTCTGTTTGATTTCCTCAGCTCAATTCAGCATAGCACCTTGGGCATCTTTCAGGATACGAATTCTATGTTGGAATTTTCACCTGAGTTTATGCAACTTTAGAAAGGCCAATCTTGTTCTTCCTCAAATGTTTTCTTCTTCTAATTCCATACATGTCATTGTAATATTTTTATTTATCATGGCTTGCAGCTCATTGAGTGGAGTGGTCGAACTATCCTTAATAATTTGCTTTTCAACTTTCGCGTTGGCCTATCTGCATTTCAAGGGAATCTCTAGTATTGCAATGGACATCTATTTCAGTTTGTTTTGTCTCACTACTGGTTTTAAAGACTTGTTGCATTCTTTCCCACAATTCCTCTGATGAATTTTCACTGGCTTTCCTGTTCAAGATGGTGAGACAACTGTATAAATCATCTTTGAATTTAAAACATATGTCCGAAACATCATACTTTGGCACACAAGCAAGAAGTTGTGCCTTCTCTGCTTGACCTTGACTATACAAATAAGAAGTTGTTGGTCTGTGCCACAATTGGCTCCAACTTTAGTTTTATCTGACATTATTGAGCTATTCCAGTGTTGATTGCTACAAATATAGTCTGTTTGATTTCTGTGCAATCCACTGGGAGAAGTCCAAGTGTATAACCTTAATTTTTGTAGCTGAAAAAGAATGTGTTTTAGATGAACAGGTTGCTGATCTTGTAGAAATCAGTGAAGCATTGTCTGGCATTGTTTCTAATTCCAAGACCATACTTTCCAACTGCTGAAGAATAGTTTCCACTTCCCACTTTCAAATTCACCCATAATGACCAGCACATCCTGTTTGCATTTATGGTCAATTTCTACTTGGACTTATTCATAGATCAAGATCTTCTTCCTCAACATCCATTTTTGATGCATATATCTGAAGAACAGTTATATTGGCAGGTTGCTCAAAAAGATATATTGAGATTACATGATCAGTGAATGCACGATATATTTGCCACCACATTTGCTGTTTTCTTCTTGATTATGAATTCATCTCCATTTTTTCGATCCAAAATCCTGTTCTCTCTCCTTATTTGAAGTACCCTTTTTCATCATCATCCCCTTCCGTTTTGATTTATAACCTTCTGCTTGTGTTAAGTATATCAGCTTTAGCTGTGTAGCTCTAAAGTATCCCTTCAAATCAGGTAATACCAAACTATCTTGTTCTATGGAAAGAAACACCTTACTCCACGTAACTCTTGCCCTCTTCCCCTCTCAAATAAATACCTTAAAACTTTGTCATCTACAACTTCTCTTTTGGTTGATAAAAGTATGCCTGACCTGTATATAAAACTAAAGCGATTAAAAACATTTTCTCTACTTGTATTTTATAATCTATATCTATAATCAAGAGCTTACAGCTTCTCAAACTGTGTATTATCTTTTGTTCAGAGTCATCTCATACATCCCCAACAACATAAAAGAATCTTTCTTTTAATCCATACACCTAAATACTTCATCTTTGCATGTTCCCATAAATATACATTTGCTGACCCAATTTATAGTGGTTACATGTTGCTATAGCTTTTGTTTTATTTTTAATTTATTTTATATCCCCAAAAGAAACTTGAAAATGTCTTATTCTGAACTCAAGTACAAAAAGATATCATCTGCTAATAAGCCTAACTTTTCTTGATTACCATACCGTTTATATCATTGAATTTGTGAGTGCCTTACTTTCTTTTTTTCCAATGGCTCTAAATATAAAGCAAATAACAAAGATGAAAGATGATAACTAGTTCCCCTGTTCAAACAAAGCTTGTCAAAGAGGAACCCTATCAACCTTAATTCTTGCCCGACCGTTCATATAGCTTTATAAGTAACCTTATTATCATATCAGGGAACACAAATAATTGCCCTATTCACAAAATCCCAGCTGATTCTACTGAATGCTTTCTTTGCATCAAGACCCACCGACAACAGTTTTGCTTTCTTGCACTCTACTTCCCTCTAGTTCATTATTGTTTTGTTAGTGATGTCAAGTGTTTGTCTTCCCTCCACAAAAGCACACTGATCCATAGCTATCGGTTTTGGCAAAACCTTTGCCATTATCCTAACTGGTATAGTCATAACCCTTTATAAACACAGTTTAAAATGGAAATGGGCATAAAAAAGTGGATCTGAAGAGTTTTTACCCACTCTGTGTAGTACAACCCTCACAACTTTCTTCCAAGATGCCCCCCCCTTTTAAAATATCATTAAGCAAAATTTTCCAGATCTTTAAAATTTTCTTCCCTGCAAGCTTCCTAACATCCACAAGTACACAATCTATTCCTGGAAGCTTTCCTGTTGATTTATTATAGAACACCATTTTATCTCCTCTCTTCCTCTCTCAGTTATTGAGTCTCATCTGTCTCTAACTTTGACATGTCTTCATAATTTTTTTCATTTGCACCTTTTCTTGACTTTCACATTCTTCTGCTTTATAAAAATGTTCAGAACATTTCTGAAATATCTGTAACACCTCAATAGGATATCTAATTGTTTTTCTAGTTATAGCCTCCTTAAGTTTGGTGACCACCATTTGTACTTCTTCTGCCCAAATCGTGCTAAAAGTTCTTTTAACATTCACATTTTGTTTAAAGTATTCATATATAAAACAAACAGTATCAGTAAATAACGTAGCAGGATCAGCAATCCCAAAGTCAATGTTTTTGGTCAGAAGCTTGACGTACATAGGTAGACAAATTCAAGCAGCAATAGCAAAATATTCTGCCTTTTCTGAACAATCTATATATATCAAAGCATAAAACCTACAAGTTCTCTAATAAATTATAAAGTTAAACACATACATACAAGAATTTCACTGAAATGCTGACAGATTTTTACAGCTTCTGTAAAAGATTTTTTTCCTTTCTTAATATGAAATACTTTCTCTGATGCTCCAGTTTTGACCACAGAGTACTTTACACTCAGAGTCGTGATGTGAGAAATGATACAATGCAGGTGGAACTAAACATACTCAGAAATGTGCAGGCACAGGGCCATATATTGCTTACTGTCATGCTGACTCCCATAGTAAAAAAGGAGTTGTACATCTTTTTCTTTTCTTTCTTTCTTTCTTTCTTTCTTTCTTTCTTTTAAGACTATGCTATACGACTTTTAATTTGTCAATATTCAAAACAAAGGCAGCTCATTTTCCTTGCATTTTTGTGTATTAATTTATGTGGAAGTAATCTGGAAAAGTATTAAATTATTATGAAAGTGTAATGTGAACATTATGTCCCTTTTACTTCTTTCATTTACTGATAGATTTGATTTGCAACCTTTCTATTCTTTTTATCTGTTTTAACTTTATTTTTCCCTTCCCCTTTCTCCCTACCTATCTGAATACCTGTTCTTATACCCTGATACGACGTTTGGGTGATATAACTTTATATGTCTCCAGAATCACGTCTTGCCAACCATCAGCAGTACAAAGAATTAAACACACAGAAAATGTAAGAACATCTCCAATGTCATGTTACTTACAAATTTGTTCCATAATCACCATAGTCTCACTTGCCTCTTATTTAATACTTATTTTCCAGCTCCCTTATTAATTCCTTTAATACCAGCAATGTAGGTTCCTCCTTAGATTTCCACCTCCTAGTTATCACTTTTTCCCTATCAACATTAATGAAGTTATAAGCACCCGGCTGTATCCTGGCATTTTAAAGTAGGGTCCCAACTCAGTCAAATTAACTCTTTTGTTATTTTCGTCTTCTTATCCCAAATAAGATATGCTATCTGCACTTCTTCTATCCAAGCTGCTAACTTGCTACAGCCCCAAAATGTGTATTCCCAATCTCCCCTCTCCCCACTGTATCACACCTGCAACATTGTGCATCAACACAGTGTAAAATGTTTGACATCCTACTCAAGGTATAAAAGCTTCTGTGCAACCATTTCCATGAAAAAAATGTGGAATCTTCGACAGTTAATTGCATATCTGGGTGCTTTACATATTTCTCCTCACTGCTGCACTATTAACTGTCCTCCCAACAGATTATTTAATTTGCACTTTAATTTTTCTCCCCGATTCCCATACTTTCAGTTAATATTCAGTGCTATCTATTTATTACCTTCATGTTTGCAGCCCTGTCTGTTCTACCTTCATTTAGAAACTCTTATCAGTCTAGGTCTTTCCCTAAGAACCACTGTTAGCCCCCATGTTTTCTTCCATTCTGTTATCAGATTCATGTAAATAAACTCATCACCTGTTCGCATATTGAATTCTTCCTTTAATTCATCCCAACGTTTCACACCATTTCACAATTACCTTGGTTCCTTTTGTAATCGCCTCCATTTACGCAGGTTCATAGGTAGGTACTAGGCTATCGGCCCTAGGGCCTATACAAGCCTAGCCAAAAAGGTACCCTGGCTTTCACCACCCAAGAAAATGATTTTCCTGTGCCCCTGTCGAGCAGAGCCACAGAGGTGATCCCCGGGGTGAATTTCCTATTTCCCATCTGCTGCTGTATTATTCTCCTTTTTGTATCTTTTCACTTCTGTTTCTATTGGCAGCAACTTCTGTATCTATTTTTGGATTTTAGTCTGTTTTGCTGTAATTACACTTCCCTTATAAATATACTTGTCTATAGTTTTGGAGTTATCTCTGCTTACCACCTGACTCCAAAATTCAATTTTCCATAAGTCCTCACCTGCACCTTCAATTTTGTTAAATATCCTCTGTTTTGCATACGGTAGGCTCATTGGTAAGTTCTAAGCTAACTGCCTTCATGGACCGTTTTAGGCCTGGAGAATTTCCCCTCAAAGGTGACAGTCAAACTATGTACCTTGTGTCTGTGAGGTAGGCACCTTAACCATTAACAGGTGGGAGGCTGGCATAATGTTTAAGGTGTTTACCTTACATATATAAGGTGCAAGGCTTGATTCTCACATGGGGTAATTGGCTAGGCTAAAAATGACCAACAAGGGCAGTTAGCCTAGTACTAATCTATAAATCTATTATGCCCCCAACCCCAGTCTTAGTTGTTTTGCTGTAAAGTAGATTCCAGATCCAGAAGCTCCAAATTCACCTGTTCTACTGATAATATTTATCAATCCCTATGCACTTTCTTGGTCTTTTCTTATTCCACATAGATGTTTTGAGGTCTGATTGATTTTCCCCCAATTTTTTTTCTCCGGCTTCTGATAATATGTTTGACCTACAAACAGTATTAATGGCATTATGAAAATGTTTAACACCTATATCTTATGATCCATGTCTATAACCAACACCTTCCAGATGTTTATTTTCTGCACTTTTTTTCCATTTCACATCTCTCCTGCAGCCTGTTATGCATACATATCTAACTGTACCCCTAAGTACTTCATATTAAATGTCTGAATAAGTAGGGGAATTTCTGTACCAGTCTGTGAATCATGCATAATTAATGGTAATTGTTTTAGTCTTTTGTTCATTAATTTTATAACCAGTCATCTTTTTATACTGTTGTAATATGTCTAATAATTTGGGTATGTCTCTGAGGACATTTCTCTTGGACACCATACCAGTCATAACTCTGAATTGCAGATATATAGTATGAATAAAAGAGGGTTAGTGGACACCCCCTGCCTTGTACCCCTAGTCAGACTAAGAGGTCCAGACATTCTTCCTGTCAATTTAGCAAGCATTACTTCTCACTAATAAATATTCATAAGTAGTCTAACCCATCTATATGGGAAGAAAACTTCAAAAGGACTTGATTTAAGAATCCCCAACTGACCCTGTCATTGGCCTAAAGGTTCTTGTGTTCTGGAGTTATCAGAAATAGTAGCTTAACAGCAACCTTTCTAAGCTCATGCATATTATCCATATATTCCATTATTTTCTCTTTAGCATTCTGCAGTTGGTCCTCTTTTTATTCCATGAGATTCTCCTTATTATGCAATACTTGGATATATACATGTATGTATATAAAGTTTACTTTTTCTTTATTAACACTGCACTGACAACCTTCTTCACATGCTGGTGCGTTTTATCTGTGAACAATGTCACTGTCCCATTGTCACCATTTTAGGATTGTTCTAGTCCAAGGAACTGTATTTTTTTCAAATATTTCCTTTTCTTGCCCTCTTATCTATTGCATGATTCGATCACTTGACTTATAGTGGCACATCCATCCTCAAGTGCCTTGTTATATTATTTTTTGGTGCCAACATGACTAAGTATAACAGCTGTTTTTTAGAGGGTATTTACATTTAAACCAACATGGCAATTCATCAGAAAAGTTCCCCTTAGTCAGTGCATGATCCAACCCACAAATCCTTGATATTAGTGTGTGCAACTGCCTCTTGAAAACTTGTAATCTTGGGCATTCCCAAAATACATGTTCACAGTCAGTTTCTAAACACTGTATGCCTCTCCTACAACTGTGTATGGGATTGGATATTGAACTATTCATGGAGGCATTTCTAACCAAATATTCTGAAGCATATTGGTTTAGTAACATTCTTGGGTGCAAGACCAATTTCTTTCCATTGCACCTCTGTGACTGTTACCTCGCATTTTGTCTCCTAGGTACCGGTCATATTCTGAACCAGACCCATTTTTTCATCCATTAATGTCCTGCATCCCCTCCATATTAGTGTTTTCAAGCTTGGTTCCTCAGACCTGGATTCAGTCCAAAATCTTTTCAGGTCTGGCATATGCCCCTGGATTTCTAAAGACTATCTTCTAGCTCTGTATTCTGTGACTAGACCCAGATAACACAAACAGTATTTGTCTGGCTGCTTGAAATGGACTTTTGCTTCCTCATACTTTAATATATTACCTTCTTTAATGATTTGCTCCCAGTACCTAGGTCTCACAGGAGTAGAGGTCCATTTTTGGCTTGCCTGCTCAAAGTTTTTATCCCCTACTTTACCTGTCCTGAAGCCTTTTGGGAGCAAATCCATCCATCACTCTTGATAGGAAATGCACACTAGGTATTTCTAAACAAGTGCAAACATACAGTGGATTACATGGTTATTCTGTATACTGGGGATAGCATGCTCCCAAAACCCTCCTGTCCTTTGTTCGTATGTACTACTTGGAACATTAATTTCAGCTTGTTTTCACAGGAGGGAATAGTTCTTGGCATGTAGTAAATACTACCATATCTTGTCTGGCCTTGTAATTCATCTTCAAATCTGATTGTTCTAAAGCTTCCTGCTCTACTGGCATCATAATATTTCCCACTTACCTCTTGGTCTCTGGGTCCTGTATATTAGTGTCTTAATTTCTTTCTCTATTCCCTTCCATATAACTTCCTCTGATGTATAGCGGTAGGACTGCCCTACATGCAAAACAAGTGGGATTACAAACCCTGTACCTTGCCATCCCAGTTTAGGAATAACAGCATAGATTCTTACATTATCTTATTTATGTTTAATCTCACCTCATTCCACGTCTTTTTTATGCCTGCTTGGAGTCCTCTGTAATCCACACTCCCAAATATTAAATCCTATCATATCTCCATGGGTAGAAAAACTGCTGGACTAGATCAATGGTGGAGTAGTAATTTATGGATATTGCTTTGGTCCTGGTTTGGTTAGTTTTATATCCTGAGAATACCTGAAAGATAAATGTCAAACAGAAAAGGGGCATCTGATTATGGCATGATTAAGTATATTATTACATCATCTGCAAGAGGCACTTTTTTCGGCAAGATTCCATTCCACATATATCCTGGGATGAGGGAGATTTGAGTCTTGATGGCCAGGTGTTCAATATATAAACTGAACAGGTGTAGGAACAAGGACAGCCCTGTCTGCTGGTACAGGTATGTCCAAATTCCCAGGATACGTCATTCTGGATCTTAATTACTGCATGAGACCCTTGGTATCTTCCTGTCATCATTGTCAATAGTTCCTTATGGAATGCCATTAGGCTCATCACCCCAAACAAACAGTTCCACTCAACCCTCTCAAATTACTTTTCTGCATCATGATTTACCAAAAACAGTGGGTAGTATAAGACACTAATACTTTAACAAAAAATAATTTATCTTCCCTCAATACCAATCATTTTTCAACGTCCACACTTATAGCCAGAGCACCACTCCCACACGCAAAAGGTCGAATCACAAGCTCATCAGCCCCACCCATACAATCCCACCCACAATCCCTTTAGCTATCTTCCACTTTAGAAGTAGCTTGACTAATCTCATAGCCACTCTACTCTACTACAATTTCCCCAATACCACAATACTCAACCACCATTATGCCTCTAAAACCCACCACCTTTGTACTCCTTCCTCTTCTTTTCTTCCTAACCTACCTTCACCTTCTCACCAGTCCTCCAAATTCTAATCACTGTCTCTCCTTTCATATAACTTCTACATACCCCACATATGTTAAACACCCCACAACCACTATACCCCCTCATCTCTATTTCTTCAGTAGCAACCTTCTATTCCCTTATAAACTCATTCGTGTTCACTGCCTCTCATCCCCAATCCCTGACAACACTACTATAACACAACACCCAACTCTCAAACAGGACACTAAGCACTCTAAAGTCCTCTTTTCCCATATTCATCAACTTATTACCAACCTTCTCGCTGGTGACATTCACCCAAACCCTGGTCCCTCTCTTCATTCAAACTCATCCCTTTCCTCTCCCCCCTCATCCTGCAAATCCCTCCTTTTTACTACATTGAATACTCAAAGCTTATGTAACAAGATTCTAAACTTCCATGCCTGGCTCTAACATAACCACCCAAATATCCTATCCATTACTGAAACCTGGTTAAAGCCACACATAAAAGATCCTGAAATCACTCCCCCCAACTACAATATAATCAGAAATGACAAGGACCCTCAAAAAAGTGGTGGAGTAGCTCTTCTCTACTCCTCCTCCCTTACAGTTACTCCCTTCACCAAACCCATACCCCAGTTCACCAATGCTGAACTAACCCTGGCCTTCTTCCAGATGAATAGAAACAAAGACATATGTATAGCCACACTTTACATTCCCCCAGGAGACAATGTCCCCATTCTTGAGGATATCCTCTCCTGGTTCTCCTCTAACATTACCAATGAGACCATAATCCTCGATGATGTTAATATTAACTGGACCGATATTCAATCTCCTACTTCTCCACACAACATAAACTTATACAACTTCTCACAACTAATAAACTCGACTACCAAGCCTTAGAAACACTTCTCCTCTGATACTACTCTTGACTGGATTCTTGTTTCCCATCCCCAATACAGCTCTGACAGTGGTACCTTACTTGACACTCTTAGCGATCATTTATCCTCTTTAGCTCGCCGTCTACCCTCGTCCTTACAACTATTCCACACTTATATCTCCTCCCGCTCTCTCAAAAACTTCAACCCTGAAACCTTCTCCAGCTCTCTAAAACACACAAAATGGAGTCCTCTAAAAACCCTCTCCCTAGATAATGCAGTTGCCTACTTTAATACTACACTCTTAGACCTGTTAAATATCCTTGTTCCATCCAAAATCAAAAGAATTAAAAGTAAAAATGTCCCATGGTTAAGCAAAGAAACTACAACCATTATGCATCTCTGTGACAAAGCCTGGAAACATTAACAGAAAAATGACCCATACCACCCTGGCTGAATATAAGCTACTACGTAACAAAGTAAAAAAAAATTGTTGCATCCGACTGCAAATCCTACATCTCCACCCTTCAAAATAACCACAAGACCAACCCACAAAAATTCTGGAATGGTATCTCCACCCACCTCAATTCTGGCAAAACAGCCAACCCCTGCCCTGACCCAAATGTCCCAGACCTCTCCTTAGCCACCCAATTTAACTCCTTCTTTATTGATTCTATAGCCAAACTAACTACTTCTTTCCCCAACAAAGCTTCACTTCCATCTCCTCCTATCTCCCCTCCCCTAACACTACCACCTCCCAATACCCTTCCTTCACTATCACACCCATTCCTATCTCCACCATAAAAAACTCCTTTGGAAACTGAAACCATGTTCAAATGCCCCAGGTGACCTTCCTTCCTTCCTACTTCCTCGAAATTATTGCTGATGCCATCATCTTTCCCATCTCCAGTCTAATAAACTGCTCAATCCAAGAAAAGTATGTACCCCTACTCTGGAAAAAGACCTATATAATTCCCCTTCACAAAGGAGGTAATAACAACAACATTCCCACTTTCCGGCCAATTGCAATCTTATCCCCTATCTCAAACGTTCTAGAAAAGTGTATCCACTTTCAACTTCTACCCTACCTCACAGACAACCACCTACTTACCCCCACAGTACCACATCCACTCTCCTCTCCTTCCTCAAAACTGTCAACAAAGTCCAGGATTCCAGCTGTCTAGTGTCCACCCTGCGTCTGGACTTAACCAAGGCCTTTGACACTATCTCCCATAACCTTCTCCTATCTAAACTCGCTAATCTAAACCTATCCCACTCTTCTGTCAACTGGTTTTCTAGTTACCTCTCCGACAGACAACAAGCTGTCAAAAGGAAAAGCCACCTTCTCCTTCCTTAATACTCCTGCAGGTGTACCCCAGGGTTCCATATTGGGCCCCTACTGTTCAACATTTTCATAAATGACTTCCACCTGAACATTCCTAGTGCTAAACTGATTCAATATGCAGATGACTCTATGATCATCTGCTCTGCCACTTCCACCTCCACTCTCTTAAAACTAACTCAGGATGCTTTCTCTGATACCGAACGTTGGATGATAGACAACCACCTATCACTCAACACATCAAAAACTAAAATTGTGTTATTTCCCCCTTCAAAAAGTACCATTATAGCCAAGAACTCATTCTCCATTACTAGTCAAAACAATACCTCTCTCGAGGTAGCACCTCATGCAAAGCTTCTAGAAGTCCTTATTGATGAACAGTTAAAATGTGATACCCACCTACTAACCAATATAAAGAAAACCCACCAGAAACTAGGCATGCGCTACTGCCATAACCGCTATATCACTCCCACTACTAAACGTATACTTTCTAACACCTTCCTCATTCCTTCTCTCCTGTATGGTGCACCACTTCTTATCAAGCTTCTCTAAAAACAAAGCTATCCTCCCTTTATAACAAAATTTCTAAGTTTGCTACCGGCTATAATTCCTCCTCCCACTACTGCAATGCCCTACACAAACTAAACTAAATTGGCTCGAACTTCCCAACCATCTTACCTACATTCAACTTACTGAGACCCATAAACTCAGCTTTAATCCCTCCATCTGCCCCTCCCTTGCCTCTTCCTTCAAAATGCACCTACCCAACACACTTCTAAGATCCAATAAACAGAATCTGCTTAAACTGCACAAGCCTGCTCGTCCTCCAGGCAAACACCAACTATCCTTTTCCCTAGATCCCCTCTGGAACACCTTGACACCTCTTATTCGTACTACAGACAACCACTCTACCTTTAAGACCCTGCTTCATTCCCATCACAAACCCTCTGGGAATGTTCCTGCTCTCATCACACATGACTCACCTCTTTTTTCCCCTATTTTTCACACTCCTTTACTTCTCTCTTCTCTTCATCATGCTGAGCTGCTCTGACTACTACCATCTTCATTTCTGCATTTGCTCCTACTCTTGCTCTATTTTTTTTCTTATTTTCCCATCCTTCTTACATTCAACAATTAACTCCTCTTATCCCCATCCTACTTTAACTCTGCTAAGATTTCATGCAAAACTGTAATGTCCACCCCGTGTTATTTCACACTTTAACAAATCTAACAGGAATATGCATCAATGGATTTTTCTTATTTTATTTGACTTATTTATGTGTGTGTGTGTGTGTGTGTGTGTGTGTGTGTGTGTGTGTGTGTGTGTGTGTGTGTGTGTGTGTGTGTGTGTGTGTGTGTGTGTGTAATTTTACCTTTTGCTTTTTCACTGCAATCATGGTTTTTTTGTCATGTTGTGTAATACCATCATTCTTCAATAGTATTACATAAATGTAAATATATTGTCTTCATATTACATTGTCGTTCATGGAGCTTTTCTCCTCGGGACTCCATTGAAAATGGGCTCTTCTTGGCCCAATGGACTATCCTGGTAAATAAACTGTAAAATAAATAAAAAAATAAATAAATAATCCTCTTGTTCTACTTTCTTCCGCAATTTTAATCAATGACCTGACAGCCTTCTGGTGTCTCAACCTTCTTGGCAATATTTTTTTGTGCTCTAGGGTGGTTGTCATATAATGCTAACTTAAAGAAAATTACCTAGCTGCACCCAAATTATCTAAGTGTTCCTTGACTTCCCCTATATCCTTTTCTAATACTACTCTCTCCACTTCCTACAAATTTCCTCTCTGATCTGCAGGTCTTTCACTAAGCTTATATTTTGTCTGCAGTTTCCTCTTGCCTTTTTTCATATTTGTGTTAGCTTCAGCTGAGTCCATAGGTTTACTGCTTTTACTCCCTACTGTAATCTACCCTAATGGCTCAAGCAGTGACAGAAGCATTAAAACCATCCCTGGGCGCATTCTCTAAATTATTCTTTTTGCAATAAACATGTTGCGTATGACCAAAACTTCCCATTCACTGAATACTGTGGGATCCTTTTTTCTACTTCCATAGGTGCATGGTCTGATATGAGTATTTTGATAATTGCTACCCTACTCAAAAGGTAGCGATGCTCAAGAGTTGCACAGAGTCTGTCCAGTGGTGCTCAGCTCTTGTGATGAGGGGAGTAATTGGTAAACCTTTTCCAGCCCTAGTTATGTACGTTTTCACCTTCCACACCATTGAATTTAAAAAAACTTTTTGAAGAATCACACAGTGTCTGAACTCTAATCCTTCTAGGACTGCCAGATACATCATCAGTTGCTGTCATTTTGTTCCAGTCTTCACCCCCCAGCTCACTTCCAGATGCCCTTGTTGGAAGGCCATTATCTCAGACAGCAATTGTCTTAATTCCCACACTGAGGTATCCAGGGGAATACAGAACAAGACCAAAGAGATCCTCCTTCCCCTGTATTCCGCTAGTACAGCTGTATATCTTCTGTACGTATCTGACAGTTTGTCCTCCACTACTGCATGGGATGTCTGCAGCAGTACAACAATAGTCCCCCCTTTATTCTTCCCCCTTCCATTTGTGAATGGTATTTTCCCTTAAAGTTTTTTTTGACTAGGTGCCGGTGCTCTAAACTGATGAGGTTGGTCTTCTGAAGGAAGGCAATGTTTGATTCAGCTTACCCTATGTATTCTAGTATTATGTTCTGTTTTTCATGGGCTACCATCTCATTTACATTCCAACTTAGGATGTTAAGAATTATATTCTTTCTGTGTCATTTACCTTAATCTCACTCACTCTCTTCACCTTTGTCCTTCACATGTATTTTTAAAATTTTCCCAGATACCTTTCTGTGTGTGGACACTTGTTTTTAATTTCTTAGCACCTTGCACTATTACTTGATGCAGTGTTACTTTGGTTACAGTGCTTAAAATACAGTGCCAAGTGCCAGCTTTTTTAAATAAACACATATCTAATAAAATACACTAGTCACTGCAGACTGAACATTTCAAAAGAGAAAAAAATGATGAAGATGTATAGAAATGCCTTTGTCCTCACAACTATTTACAATATACTTTAAAGTATGCACATACAATCCATAGGGCAGGCTTACTTACTGTTTTTTTAATTTCTCCAAGTCTTTTGGTTTTCTAATACCATGATGGGAATGGATTCCATTCTTATGTCAAAGTACAGTTAATGTTCATGAAATTAGTACTGTTTCAATCTTTGATGTCAGCCAGAAGTGTTCCTTGCAGCACCAGCAATCTGCCTAGTAAAAACTCCTTCTGCAATTCATACGGTGTTACGTGTATTGGTGGTATATCTAAATAAGATTGCAGATTCTTTTTATAAGACCCGTTGCTCCTGCTACTATTGGAACTGTTTGGGTATCTTTCTTCCACATTGCTCTCATTTCTATCTGCAAATCCTGATATTTTATGATTTTATCTCTCTCTGTACGCAAGACACTGTAGTCAGTAGGTGTGGTGATTTCAATATCAATGCTACTTTTGTCTTCTTTTCATGGACCACTATATCCGGTTTTCTAGCCTCTATCTTTTGAACTGTTGGTGATGGGTGATCCCATATGATGTAGACTTCATCATTTTCTGTGATGCTTTGTGGTTTATGTTTCCAGTGTTTTTCAGCCACTTCAGTACCATAATGTTTGCACAATCCCCAGTGCAACAGTCTTGCCACATTAGTATGCCTTTCAGTATACAGTCCTTCTGTCATTAGTATGTCACAACCAGCAACAAGGTGTGCCACTGTATCCAGTTCAGTTTTACAAAACCTACATTTGTCTGTTTCTCCCACATGTTCAATGGACTTTGTAAACAAGCATATATGTAGCTCACTATCTTGAGCCACCAATATTTACCTTTCATCTTTTAGTTTGACTTTGCCTCTCTTTAACCATTCCTGCATTCGTTTCTGATCAACATGAGCTTCTTCCAGACACTTTCTATACTTGCAACTATATTTATGCATTTTCCACATTTCTTGCCTTCTCTTCTGGTCCTTCACCTTATATTCTTTCTTTTATTTTTTGGCATATTCAGTTGCTGCCTCATTTTTATCTACTTCTGTTTTTTGTTTCCATTCCTGCTTGACGCCGATATGTTTCTGCTAGATTAAGCAAAGAAGACATCTTAGATTTATTTTCCTCATGTTTCAAAATTTTCATTATGTTTGGGTCTTATGAGGTCAGCAGATATGTATGGAGTCCCATGACTGCAGATTTATACATGTAATCAATTTCAAGGAGACCTATCCTTCCTTCGGATCAGGGACTGTATAATCTTGGTATGCACTGATTTTTATAAACTATTTGGTGAACATGAAGCATCCTTCCTGTTTTCCTATCTAATCTATCCAACACATTTTGGGGCCAGTCAATCACTCCAAAACTGTAAGTTAAGACAGGCAGGGCAAATTGGTTTAGAGTTTGGATGTTGTTCCTAGATGTCAACGCTGTTTTCAGGATTAATTTAATTCTTCTAAAGTATTCCTTACTAAGTGTTATTCACATTTGTTCATGTTTTATTGTTGATCCTTCATCAGTTCCCAAATATTTCTATACTCCCTCTTGCTCAGGTTTCTTTATATCACATTCTTGTCCCAAACTGATGTTTTCCTGGTGCTGCAGCTTTCCTGCTTTAAAGGTTGTTTTTGCACATTTATCAATATCAAATGACATTCTTACATCATTTGAAAAAGTTTTAACAGCTTCAGTTCCTCATCTGATGAGCTACACAGTTTTAAATCATCGACAAAGAGAAGATGAGAAGTCTTTAGACTTTGTTGTTTTCTAGGAATCAAATAATAGCCATGGCCTAAGCTATTAAGTAGACAGCATAATGGGTTAAGGGCAAGACAGAACAACAGCAGCGACAAGACAGTCACCCTGGAATATCTCCTTTGAATTTTTATCCCTGGAATAATAATTTGTCCTTTATCATGGCCCCTGTTTCATGGTCACTGCAATGTAGTCAATCAGTGTAGGGTGTATCTTATACATTTTTAAGCACTCTTTTATCCATGAATGTGGGATACTATCACATGCATTTTTATAGTCAATCCATGCCATACTTAGATTCTTCCTGTTTTTACAGTTCTCTGCTATGACTTTATTTAACAATAAATGATCCTTTGTTCCATATGGCTTTCTTTTATTGCCCTTATCTACTGCCATAACTGAGTTTTTTTCTAAATGAATATAAACTCTGTTGGCATCAATTCCAGTGTATAGTTTATACGTCGTTGGAAGGTAAGTTATTGGTCTATAGTTTTTAGGGTAGCTTGCAGGTTCACTCTTCAGAAGCAGCATTGTTTTTCCTGTTGTTAGCCAGGTTGGTGTCTGTTTGGGGTGCACATATAAATAGTTCTTGCTCATCGCTAAATCTTCGTGCAAAGATGTTAATCCTTTTAACCAGAAGTTAGGTACTGCAGCTGGAACTGGGTAGGGGGGGTCCAATTAGAGGCTTTTCTTAACTTTGTTTCAATCTCTCTGGCTGTTACTTCATCCCATTTCATATCTTCTACCTTTAAACTTCTTATTCTTTCTTTTACTTCTTCTATCCATTTAGCATCTTTGTTATGTTCCACGGGATCTTCATAAATACTTCTCCAAAATGTATCTACTTCTTTTATTGGTGGTCTTTCAATTCCTTTTACCTTGTTTCCCAATTCTCTGTAAAATGTTTTTTGGGTCATCAATAAATTGCTTATTTTGTACTTTTTCTTCATATGTATCTGTGTATCTCCTAAGTTTTTCCACTTGTGCTGAGATTTTTAGTTTATTTGCGACAGTGCATGATACATCCTGGTCTGTTCTAATACTGTGCATTGCTTTTATTACGTCTATCTTTATTAGTATTTTTGTTGATCTGTTCCTTCTTCTATATTCTTCTAACAGCAACACTTCTTGTCTTAATTGCTTTACAGTTTTCTCTATTCGATACTTTCATGATGGTATTCAATTTCTCCCCTTCCTTTCCCTTACTACCCTGTGTTTTTTGTTGCAGAACTTTATCAGTTATTAATTTAGCTGCACAGTAATATATTCTGTTTACTTCTGTTATATCGCATGGATCTCTATGGACAGTCCTAATTACCATATTCATTTGTTTTATCAAACTTCTGATTTTTTGGGTTTTATTGACCTTCTGCAATCTGTTTCTTTCATTGATTTTAATATGTCTATCTATCTCTATTAACTTAAGCAACTCTTCTCTTAGCTCATTTTCTTCTACACTGATGGCACATTTTTTGTTTTCTATTTCCTGCGGGCATTCTATAGAAAGTTCTATAGCATGTTCCTGTGACACAGTCTCTTCAGTTTCATCCTGTGCCATCTGTTGCTCTGTTATATGGGAACTCACTGGCCTATCACTCCTCAACATTGATTGCATCAGAGTTTCGACAGTTTCCTGTTGCTTCTCTTGCTGTCCAGCTTCAAGTGAACGTTTATACTGGTTTCCTATGAAAGGCTCCAAAATATCTTCATATGCCACCTGACCAATTGCTTCCAGTTCCACTGGTTTCTCCTTAATTTAATATCCATTGGTCTATCCTATTGTGGTGTTTTCTGAATTAGATTTTCTACACTGAATCCTTCGCTTTGCAGGTACTCCATAACCTCAGTTTCTATTTCTTTAACTTCTCCATTCCTAATCTCCTTTTCTACTTTTCCTGTTTGACTTCTTCTTTTTTTGTACTGTAAAGTTTTCCATGTCTGGCTTCCTTTGCCTGTATTTCTCTTCAAATATCTTTGGTGCTGCTGCTCTTTTTGTATTGTTAGTTTTGCTTTCTCCTTTGTATAAATATTGCACCATATTAAATCTCTTTTTTCTTTCCCATGTCCATAGTTCTTCTTCAGGTGGCTCCTGATCTTCCTGCTTCTCCTTACTTTGGGGACTCGCTCCATCTTGCTGTGATGTAACCTGTGTTATACCTTCTACACCAAATCCTGCACTTCGCAGACACTCCATAACTTCAACTTCTATTTTTTTAACTTCTACTTTACTAATCTTCTTTTCTACATTCCCTTTTTGTGATATTATTTTTTTATTGTACTCAGATAAGCCGGCTGACTGGAAAACGGCAATAAAGGTTCCGCAGATCCTCTGATGTCCACCACAAAAGCTTTTAATATAAAATAGCACCACAGCACAATAGGTCCACATAAAGCACACACATTACACAAAAAGATCTTTTTGTGTAATGTGTGTGCTTTATATGGACCTATTGTGCTGTAGTGCTATTTTATATTAAAAGCTTTTGTGGTGGACATCAGAGGATCTGCGGAACCTTTATTGCCGTTTTCCAGTCAGCCGGCTTATCTGAGTACGGAGTTGCTACATACTTCTTTGATTTTTTTTATTGTGAAATAAAATCTACTGTACGTTGTGACTGGAGAGATATAGTATCAAAGACTTTGGTTTTCTTTTGCTTCCCCCTCCAAACATTACCAATGTGTTTTTTTGCCTTGCACTTCTCCGTGCACAGAAGTAAAATAAACTCAAATCAAGATTGGATGTCCTTTGCTCTGTTTATGTTCAAAAAGAACAGTTATCAGAAAGTCATATTGCTAGTTGGCTATGCTTATTTTTTATGTCTTAAAACCAGTCTCAGGTGCCTTTGTTGTTGGATACTAGCCTTTTTATGTTTTCACTTTCCATCTCAGCTGTCCAGGAAAAGTTTATAAGTCGATCATTTTCTTCCTTGACCAGTATGTTAAGAGTTACTTCTGTCTGGCAAGCTAATAAATGTTCCAGTCTTGTTTCATATTTCTTGGTATTTCTCCAAGGGTCTCACTCACTCATGGTTCCTTTTCCTGCTTCCAGTCCCCATCTGATATTCTCTGAAAATAATCTATTAGCCGGCTGTCTTCCACCTGCCAATGTAATAAATACCAGAGTGAGTTTAACAGGGGTAGGATCCCTGTTGCTCAATGATGCAGCGTTGCAATACCCTGTCTCTACTTCCTCTTGCTACCTGTTTAATACATCTATGGCTCCTTGTGGGCTCCCTCTAGGTCCATAAAGGACTTTTGACTGGAAGGGAACATAATTTTGAGAATGGCTGGGTATTACAGCCTGAATTTCAGACCTAGGAATCTACATTCTCTAAATATTGATATAAAAGTACCCCTTTTAACCTGTGTGTGTTGGGAGTGACAACACATATAAAACAATGTCATAGTTTATTTTGATCAGATATCTTTCAAAAATGAGAATTTATATACAAGTACTGGTGGTGTGTTGGTTCTTTAAAAAATGGTAATCAATTAATTAAATCAGATGCCAGCTAATTAGATCTCAATTGTATAAAAGGATTTTGATGCCCTTATTTCATGGATTCTGATGAAGTCTCCGAACAGAGACGAAAGCGCTTAATCCATGACTTACAATTAATTTCATGTGCTGTTTCGAATGGAGTGTACTACTCTGTGAACACTTTTAGTGGAATAAAGTATTGTTGTGTATATGGCTGCATCATTTTGAATCATTGAAGACCTCCTTTATTGTGACCGGACTCGCATTGCTGTTGGAGTTTTGTGGTGGATTTTCGGTTACTAGTGAGTCGTGTGTATTTTTTGCGACCCGGAAATGAGGAGTCTCAAGGATGGACAACAACAGTCTTTTATCTGAATTGATTAGGGTTATTCAAACCCATTCCCAGGCTGACACTGTGCCGTCTGGTTCTGACAGTGGTATTCCGTGTGCACAGAGTAGTCCAAGGCGGGCTGGCGCGAGCAGGATGACGTCAGAAGCAGAAGTTGATCGAGGAGAAAGGGAGCATGTACTAGGCCATGGTCAGAGAGCTCCGAATGGCGTTTTGTCTAATTAAGATGTGGTTACTAATGGGTTTGAAGGGCAGGAAATACTCGTTCATTTAAAATTAACCACAGTGAGGCGAACAACGATAAATGCAGAGGTTCCACGTACAAGGACTTATGTAAGACTTTTAAAACTAAATTAACTAAGTATAAATCTTTGGTTTCAGAGAATTGGTATTTTGAGAAATGTGTGGAAGAGAAAATAATACCAAAGGGGTTGAGATTAAACAAATTTCCAAACTGCGCCAAAGACGATAAAGACTTTTTAAAAATTATTTGTGATATTTTAAATAACTGTGGGCTGGCTATTCTGAAGGAAATGATAAAATGGAACATTAAAAACATGGAAATGCTTAAAAAAGAAATTGATGTATTGTACGAGCGTATTAGCTCTGATCTTTTATTCTCAGTAGATGAACATAAAAACATTTATTTGAGAGTGTTACGAGATGTCGATCATTCTACTAACACCAACATCAACAGAAAAGTGTTGAAGATAGAAAGAGATTTAGCTGAATATGATAGGGGTACGGCATATTATGTAGATTCTAATAATAACAAACACCACAATGATTACACATTCAATACAAAATATAATAGGAATTGGAGGGGTGATGCAAGGTACAATGGTGGTTATAACACATGGTCTTATGGGAAGGATAAAAGGGGAAGACGTGAGCAAGACCATGTAGTCAGAGACCAACACCGTTATGATCATGATATACAAGGAGTTGAACAGCATTATACAGGTTGTGGGGACAGTGTTAATAATGTTAGGGATGCCATCCCTTTAGACCTAGAAGAACCCAGAAGATCAGAGAGATTACAGAATCGAGTACAACAACCTACATATGCACAGGCGATGGGGAACAACAATACCCATTATGGGGTGAGATTACACAGGTAATACATGATGAACCAGTACTTAATATTAGTGCGGATGAAACTAAAACAGAGGTTCAATTAGAAGAAACAAGACAAAATATTATTTGTACTGGTAGGAATTTTAATATTTTTAATTATACTGACATACAGGTTAATGACGATTATTTTAATTTATTTTTTAAAGGATTTACCTTTGTGCCTACAAAAATCCCTAAAATTGAAAATATCTTGTTGGATATCAAATTATTTATGAGAAAATTAAATTTTATGCATATGTATAGGGACAGAAGTTGTTTAAATAAGGAATGTGCACCAAAGAGATCGAACACATTCAATCCCTCTTTACACCATGAAATTATGAATTTTGCGAAATGTGTAACTAGGAGAATGCGTATGACATATCAATTTAATAGACAAGTGGTTAATAATTTAACAGATATTGAAATTAATTTATTGAAAGAGCTTAGTTGTAATGATAAAATAAGAGTTATGAAACCGGACAAAGGTGGGGGCATAGTGCTTATGGACAAATGGGACTATACAACAAAGATGATGGATATCTTAGATAATGAGACCAAATACAGCAGAGTTTCTAGAAATGAAATAAATATATCATATAGACAGATAGACATAGTATTAGAAGATAACTTGATGCAGGGTTTGATTGATACAGGGTTTGATTGATATTGACCTATACAATTTTTTTAAAATCCCGAAACCTGTCATACCGGGTATTTTTGGTATACCGAAGGTCCATAAGTCTATTCACGATCCCCCTATGAGACCATTTGTTTCATCTCAGGGATCTAAGACCCAACCTTTGGCGGTTTATGTTGACTTTAAATTGAAGAAGTTTCACAAAAAATATTGTCATATTTTGATTGATTCATGGGATTTTTGACTAAGATGGGTGAGTGTCCATACAACGACGATAGTATGTTCATTACAATTGATGTAAAGGATTTGTTCTCCATTATACCTCAAGATATGGGGATGGTGTGGTTTGAAGACATGTTAACGGAAATTAATTTTTTAACTAATGATGAATTTAAGTTCGTACTTGAAATTATGGAATTAGTTCTAAAATACAACTATCTGTACTTTCAGTGTGAATACTTTCATCAAAAAGAAGGGATGGCCATGGGCTCGGCCTGTGCCCCTATATATGCTAACATCATTATGTTATACTGGGAAATTAGGTACATTTTTTCTTCTGAATACTACAGGTACATGGTCAAATATTACATATTTTTGGACGACATTTTTGTTTTATGGAATGGGTCAACCAATAAGATAGATGAATTTGTGGAGTATATTAATCAAACTACGCCATTTTTAGAGTTTACACATGAAATTGGTAAAGATTTTACACATTATTTGGATGTGAGGTTGGACGAGGATTATTTAAATAAATGTTTTAAATCCAACATATTTAGAAAGGAACATTTTTCCAACGCTTATTTACATTTTGATAGTGACCATTCATATGTATTAAAAAAGAATATTATAAAGGGACAAATGATTAGAATGGCAAGGATGATCTGAGATGAAGATGAATTTGTGGAAGAGATTGTAAACATTGGAAAAATGTTCCAAGAGAGAGGATATCCCCCTGAATTAATATATGATGTGAAAAATCAGGTTCAAGAAGGAAGATTTAATAAAAAATACATCCCTTTATTAGTTAAGAACAGTTATGTGAATATGACTAACAATGATGGGAACGTCAACTGTTTAGAATTTGAGAGTTGTAATAGTAACAACAATAATAACAACAATAATTTAAATGGAGTACCATATCTAACCCTAACATACTGTCATGGAATAGGATCGCTTAGAAAATGTATTAATGAGACCTGGGGGACGTTTAGGGAAATGTCCATTAAAACTGATGTATTTCAAAAGGATATACAGTACAGTTATAGAGGGAATAGGAACATTAAGAATATTTTAGAGAGTAAAAAGATGAATAATCAAGGAACAAGTACAAAATGTGGGACATTTAAATGTGGTAGATGCGCACAGTGTGCATTTATAGCAGGACAAAAAGAGATAAGAATACCCAGTCTTAGAATGACTCTAGCAGCTAAGGGTTATAGTAGTTGTTACACCAAAGGGGTGGTATATCTTGTGTTTTGTAAAATATGTTGGAGTTATTATTTTGGGAAAACAGAACGACACTTAAGATCCAGAATTTATGAACACGTGAGAGACATCAACAAACTCAATGAAAATAATGCCTTGTATAGGCATGTATTAGTTTGTAAAAATGCTGATTATAAATTGTGGGTGATTGAAGAGGTGAAGTATCCCGAGAGGGGGGGGTGATTGGGAGACTCAGTTGGAATTTAAGGAAATGATGTGGCAGCTTAGACTGGATTCCTGTTGTGGGAAGGGTCTGAATGACCACATCTCCATCACCCCAGCATTGAAAATGCTTGCAGCCGACCCCAAGAAACACAAGTAAGGATAGGTATACTAAAAACAAGTAGAGTTTTTAACCAAAAATTTACTAATTTTTACAGATCTGTATACACACATCCTTCTCATTTTGACTTTGTTATATCTATATTGTATATACATATACATTTTTTACACGTTTTGCACAAACATTTTTTAAGTGGTTATTTATTCATACATATATTATATTATATTAAATATTATATATGTCATAGGTATTTTGGAATATATATTTTATATATAAAAAAAAAAAATATATATATATATATATATATATATATACAAAATATTTTTTTACTGTTCCCATATATATATATATATATATATATATATATATATATATATATATATATACATATTTATTTATTATTTTTTATACACATACATTTTTTATTTTTTATAATCATAGATTTTTGTTCTGCTTATAATACATATATATTTATAAACTTATTTTTAATATTCATCCTTATAAAACAATGTCATAGTTTATTTTGATCAGATATCTTTCAAAAATGAGAATTTATATACAAGTACTGGTGGTATGTTGGTTCTTTAAGAAATGGTAATCAATTAATTAAATCAGATGCCAGCTAATTAGATCTCAATTGTATAAAAGGATTTTGATGCCCTTATTTCATGGATTCTGATGAAGTCTCCGAACAGAGATGAAAGCGCTTAATCCATGATTTACAATTAATTTTATGTGCTGTTTCGAATGGAGTGTACTACTCTGTGAACGCTTTTAGTGGAATAAAGTATTGTTGTGTATATGGCTGCATCGTTTTGAATCACTGAAGACCTCCTTTATTGTGACCGGACTTGCATTGCTGTTGGAGTTTTGTGGTGGATTTTCGGTTACTAGTGAGTTACTTCTGTCTGGCAAGCTAATAAATGTTCCAGTCTTGTTTCATATTTCTTGGTATTTCTCCAAGGGTCTCACTCACTCATGGTTCCTTTTCCTGCTTTCAGTCCCCATCTGATTTTCTCTGAAAATAATCTATTAGCCGGCTGTCTTCCACCAGCCAATTTAATAAATACCAGAGTGAGTTTAACAGGGGTAGGATCCCTGTTGCTCGATGATGCAGCTTTGCAATACCCTGTCTCTACTTCCTCTTGCTACCTGTTTAATACATCTACGGCTCCTTGTGGGCTCCCTCTAGGTCCATAAAGGACTTTTGACTGGAAGGGAACATAATTTTGAGAACGGCTGGGTATTACAGCCTGAATTTCAGACCTAGGAATCTACATTCTCTAAATATTGATATAAAAGTACCCCTTTTAACCTGTGTGTGTTGAGAGTGATCACTCTCAGTGAATACTCTGTCAGACCCAACAGTCACCTTCTTCCCCTTTTGCCATAAACTTGTCAGAAATTTGTCTTTGAGTGCAAAGCTTTGCAATTTAATTAGTTCGGGGAATGGGACTTTTGCTCTGACTTTGGGTGGAACACATACACAAGCTGGTCCATTTACTTAGCTGGTTTTGTATAAAGGAGCAGCAGTCCAACCTCAGCAGTTTCTCAGGTATTCCTGTGAAATACAGATTTCCACACCGGGTCCACATGTGTTAGTTTCATTACTATATCTTCTTGTGTAGCCTCCTATTCTTCCATTCTACTCTTAGCTTCTGCTGCTTCTTTTTTAAGTTTTGAAATGTCAGCTGGGTGTGCAGTCAAGGCCTCTTCCATAACACTGATTCTATTATAAGATTTTACATATTTTTCCAGGCAACCTCTTATTTTTATGAACTCTGTGAACATTTTTTCTGCTCATGTTTGCTCAACACATGATCTATGGCAACTGCCATTTCTAGTCATACTTCTTTAACCTTTTTGCCTCCCTTTTTCAGCCATAACTGTCACTTTTATCTAAATCTTTTCCTTGGAGCAGTGCACTCCTGTTCTTAAACTTTTATCTTATTTAGGGGGTGCTCTTGCAGTTCCCTATCTCTTATCATCTTATACTGCTTTAATCACATGTCTGGACAGGGGAAAAAATTACTATCAGCATGGCTACATACCAGAGGCCCCCCTAGTCTGCAATACTTTAAGTTTTGTCAACCCCCACTAAATTATTCCTATTACTTTTTCCCCACATATCTTTCTGATTTTTACCATGTTTCTAAACTCCATTTTTATTTTAGCCAACTTACTGGCTATCCCTTCTGAAAAAATTGTATCTTACCTAATAACTATCAAATACTTTCCACTACTCACTCCTTAAATTCTTCTCTTTTAAAAAGAAAGCAGGAAAGTGCCAGTGTCTCATTTTTCTGCGTTGAGACATGCGTGAATGGGCGTACCTTCGTTGAAGGTTGTGCGTCAGGCCTGGCAAGCCGGTACGTAAAAATCAACTGCTAATCATTAGCGGACCGGAGTTCCGCTTTGGCGACCCCTAACCGGGAAAAGCCGAAAGACACAAACAAACCTTCCATCTTTATTTTAGTTTTTACTGGTGCATAATCTGAAATAGTATTTAGATGTGCCTTAAAACTTTCAATGAAATATTTATTCTCCTGTGAAATACAATTTCAGTCCAGTGTAGCTCAGTTATTACACTTTGGGGAGCGATATACAAATTTTATCTGAGATTTTAGTAACGAATATACAACTTCCATACCAAATATTCTCTGGTATTTCATCAGAGATGTACCCTCTTTTGTTATATTCTCAATTCTCGGTCCCCTGATAAATCCTCAGTATTACAAACCAGGTTCTACTTCTTTTTTTTTTCTCTCTTCTATCACTATTGCTCCTTCCTCCCAACAATCAATGTTATTACTCACATTTTCCTTTGTCCTTGATATACTGTTGGATGTTGAACCTGAAACCTTTTTTTTGTCAAGCACACATGCAAATTTCTATCCAACTGTGCTTTCTGCAACATTACTACTTGCACCCTCGACTTCAATGCTCTTTGCTTTTTGATTATACTTTTAAGGCCACTAACGTTATAAGATAATATGGACAGAATAACCATTATGACAGAAAGCTCTTACTCTTATCTGGTATACATGATAGCTTTGCTGAATGTGTATTTCCAACTTTTAGCTTACATGCACACACTAATGCTATTTGAATTTGATCTCTTATGTATTTGATTCTTATCTTCGTCTGAACCTATATCATATTTTTTTTCAAAACTTTCTGCTTCAATGAAAACACTCAAATAAAAAAAAAATAAATGTTCAGAACTCCCACCCCTTTTAACTTAAATCAAACAAATAAAACTATGTACATTTTCTAAAACTGAACTTTATCCCTCCAGACAGGAGCAGTTAATCCAAACTAATGGCTACACTTAACAGGTATTATCTATTTTAAGATTCAACTTACCATGCTAAAATGCATGTTAGGATATATGTTCCCACTTACATTAACTGCCATCTGTTTTTTTTTTCTAATCAGTATTCCTCTCCCAGATATGAAAAAGACCTTGCCTGCATTCAGTAAATGTTAACATTTAGCCCTAAGGTAACTATTAAGCAGACAATGTTCAAAAATCCTTATACTAAATTGCTAGCACCCGCAGTCTGCTCTTTTCCAAGTAAAATCAATTGGTAATAACAGAAAGTACAGTTGTGTAAAATCTTACCATAACAGTAAATGTCTTTCTCTTCCCTGTTGCAGTATTATTCACAGTACAGATCTCCTGCCAAGGATAGCCCAGTGTCTGGCCAGTATACCAAAGCCTTTAGACGTTACAAGCAGAGTATGTCACACGTATGCTCCCTGTACAGGACATATGGCATAAAGGTGCTATATGGATGCAGTTACCAGGAACTGAATTTCTCCAGAAAAGAGAAGTCTCCATAGAACAATAAGACCATGCACATCCAAAAGGAGAAAATGCAAATGGAAAAAGGAGACTCTCAGCCAGGAAGGGAACCAAAGTAAAATCCAAAAAAAAGGGGTTGTAGGGATGGAGTGAATACTGCAACAGTGAAGAGCAGGACATCCTGTTATGGAAATATTTTACACAACTGTGCTATGTCCTTCTATATCACTGTTGCATTATTCTTCACATTATGGAGAGTACAAAAGGTCAAGAAAAGCTCTGGGAGGTGGAAGGCTGGAAACAGCCCTCAACAAACCCATGCAGAATTACTGGAGCAATACCTGCTTTGGCTCTAGAAAGCATATCCAATTTATAATGTTTAGTAAAGGCATGCATTGAAGAGCAAATAGCAGCCACAAGGCTGGACCTGGTGTCCAACCCCGTGAAGAAAGCACCAGAAGAGGCAGCAGCCCTAGTGGAGCTCTAATAGACATAGATATGCATTTGCCATGAAAGAAATAATAAAAACAAATGGCCTTAGAACTCCAGGAGGAGACACTTTGCTTAGAAACAGCCAAACCCAATGTCCTGGGATGAAAAGTTCTTCCATTTGGATATATAAGACAGAGTTTGCAGGTTTTCTTGCCTCCTGTAAAACCTTAAGCATGTCCTCAGAAAAGAGGTGCCTAAAAGGAATCAAAACCCTATCACCCACATTGTCAGTTGAAGATTGGACAAGTGAGGATGGATGAGTGACCCCTTGTCCTGAGTGAGGAGGTCCGATCGGTGAAGAAACTTGTGATAATTGCCCTGGCCAAATGCATTAAGAGGGGGAACCAGCACTGTCTTGGCCAAAAAAGAGTCACTACCAAGATTTTTGTGGCATTCAGCTGAATCCTTTGCAAGACTCTTGGAAGTAGAGAAAGGGCAGAGAATGCATAAAGAAACATCCCCTTCCAAGAAAAAGGGAGGGCATCTGTCTTCTATGCCACATGCCATGACACTCTGAAACAGAAAACAGGGATCTGCCTGTTCAGACAGGAAGCAAAAAGATCTACCTGAGGAATACTACTTTGATGGACAATGTCCAGAAACATGTTTCTGTGAAGCAGCTATTCATGAGCCTGTGTTTTGGACCTCTTCAAGGTGTCTGCCACTTATTTTTTATCTGAGGGAATATACACTGCCTGAAGACTTAACTTATAAATTAGAGCCAGATTCCAGGCCTGCAGAACCAACCTGCAGAGAAGGTAAGATTTGGAGCCTCCTTGCTAGTTCACATACCTCATGACTGAGTTATTGTCCATGTAAACCTTCAGAGGGCCTGGAGACAGCATGGGGTGAAAATACTGAAGGGCCAGAATTAGAATCTCTTTTATGTTGATATGGCCTGACCTCTGATGGTGGGTCAAAAGACCCTGGATTTTCAGATGACCACAGGAACCCCACACCCTGATCTTAAGCACCTATGAAGCATTTTTGAGATGGAACCAAATGTTTAAAGGGCAGACCTATGTTGAGGGAAACTTGCTAAATCCACCACTCGAATTCCATCTTTAGATAAAGAAGGACAGGCACAATGCAACCTAGAGGGTGGCAAAGCTGAAGCCAAACTGACTTGGGATACCATTTAAACTTCCACGTGTGCAGTCTGGCAAGAGGAAGCACTGGAATAGGAGAGGCCATGAATCCCAGGTCTCGAAGACACTCTCTGGATGTAATAGCAGGTAGAGGAAGAAGAGAATGAAAGAAAACTGTCAAGGACAGAACTTTTGGAGGTGGAAAAGAGGCCAACATTGGTATGGTCTGAATCCTACAACAAATACACACTGTCCTGAGAGGGAGTCTGGACAAACTTTTGAAAGTTGATGGTGAACCCCAGACTTTGGGGGAGAGATGTGGTGAAGTTTAGGTTCTGTAACAGGTGACTGAGAGAAGGCGCTAAAAGCAAAAGGTTGTCAAGATAAGGAAAAATCTGAATGCCTTGGAGCCTGCAAAAAGCAGTCACAGAAGCTAGGCATTTTGTGAATACCCGTGCATCAGTAGAGGGGCCAAAGGGCAAAGCAGAGAAATGAAAATGAGAGGAACAAGTAGAGAACAGTAAAAACTTCCTGAAAAGAGGGTGAATGGGAATATGAAGATAAGCATCCTTCAAATCAAAGAAACACTAAAAAAGTCTGGGGTAGAATGACAAGAAACAGGATTTGAAGAGTAAGCATCCAGAAGGTAGGAACCTTAAAAAGGTTGTTAAGCAAGGGAATATCCAGAATAGGTCTCCAAGTGCTCCCCTTTTAAGGGACCAGGAACATCCTGGAGTAAAAACCCTTTTATCACCTGAGAAGGAGAGACAGGTTGAATAGTTCCCTTGTCAAACAGGGACCCAAAAACTTCGAAGAAATTAGGAAGATGTTCCAGAGGAGGTTGGGGAATCCCTAAAAAAGTTGGGAAAGACTTCCACACCATGAAGTATCTCTAACAGATGACAGATGGAACCCAAGTATCTGATGTGATAACATACCAGTTTGTAAGACAGGGGTAAAACCAAAGAGACAAGGGAACCTGGTCAAGGGGTAGGGAGGGCAAGAAGTCAAAGAAAAGCAGGCTTGTCTGATAAAGGAGTCATTTGAGCCACAGGATCCTGAGAAGACTTAGCAGAAGGAGCTCGCCAACCACCCTTTCTGCTTTTGGCAGCCTGAAAAGCCTGCCTGCATACAAAAGCAGACCTAGTAGGATAGTTCCTCTGGAACTTAGGGATAGGGGATACAAAGATATGTTTAAGGTCCTGCAAAGCTTTATCTTTTTCCTGAAGAGACAAACATCCCAGCAGCAGCGGTCCCAAATAGATTTTTATTATCCAAAGGAGGATCCAGCAACTTGGTCTTAATGTCTTCAGGTAAGGACTGCAGACAAAACCAATAATAACACCTCATGATAGACACAAAGGCAGCAGCTCCGGAAGATGCATCAGCATCATCATAGCTACACTTGATAGAGGGATGAGCCACATGAGAGGTAAAAACCTAAGATAGAGCAGAAGACTGGTCAGAATCAGGGAGATCCGAAATGACCTAACAAACCTGGGCAATCAGGGCCAGTGCATATCTAGTCATGTGGGTCAGATAATTGATGGCTCAAAAGGCCAAAGTATAAACCTTCTTACCAGTTCTCTTAATTTCCCACTCTCTATCTAAAAGCAAAAGCTTAGAAGAGGACAAATGTTTAGAAGGCTTGTCAGAGGAGACTGGCATCACAGCAGGGTCAGCAGAAGGACACTTAAATAAGAATTGATAATCCTCTGGAACCTTACAGAACCTGCCAGGCTTCTTAACATCAGGAAGATGAGAATCTGGAGACTTAGAAGCAGTAATAAAAGTGTCTAACAAGTCAGCCAATACAGGAAGTACTGAGGAAGATTTAGGAGTATCCACCTGAAGCAGCTCATAATACCTTTTCTGGATATTAGGCACTTGAGGAGAATCCACTTAAAGTACTCCTTCATTCTGGCTATACTGACTCCAAAAGACAATTCCTCAAAAGGAGACTCAGGACTTACAGACTCTTCCTCAACAGAACCAGAAGACAAAGGCGAAGGCATCTGGGAAGAGTAGGACAGGGACTTATTAGACTCTGTGTTTTCATCTGAGGAATCGGCTTCCCCAGTTCACTTGGAAGGATTAGAAATCCAGGGGTAGACACAGAAATCTCTTGTGGGGCTTCAGGGCCATTATGACATTGAACAAGCTCTGAGTCAAGTTCTGCCATTCCCTTTGAGGATCCTTAATGTGTATAGAAGTATATTTAGTCTTCTGTCCCTTTTTTGGATCCTTAAGGTGTACAGAAGTATGTTTAGTCTTCTGCTTTTTCTTCGTAGGGACATTGGATTATCCTTGGCAGAAGATCTCTACTGTGAAGAATACTGCAACAGTGATATAGAAGGACATCAGCTAGTAACTTGCAGATACATGAAAGATTGTAAATTCCACCTAGAACATACTATTCAGATGTTTCATGATTAACCTTTTGCAGCTGTAGATGTTTTGTCTCCATCTGAAAGCTAATGGGAAAAAACAACTAGTAACTTAGCAAATGCAAAAAAAAAAAAAAAAAAAGAACTACCATATTCTATTTTATTTTATTTTCAAGCCTACTTTCAAAAAAATATTTACAGTTGTCATCAATTACACTGATCTATATATCCACTTCCGTAAAAGCACTAATCAATTCACTTTAACATACCTGCACGAGCAGCCCAGGATCATAACATTATATTAGCTTTAACTTGCTTCTGTCCAGCTTATCATACCTTGTTACTACATAAAGGCTAGATATCTTACACCATGAAAATGCACTTTCTTGCTTTAATGTCATTAACAAATACAACAAATCACTTATAAGACTATCCCCTTCTTACATTTAACATAGCCCTGACTGTGCACAATACAAAACTGCTTTAAAGAATTATATCATAAAATTTCTACAGAAATATTAATAAGAACAAAACGTGTTTTACTTACATTTACTTCTTCAGTACCTTCAATGAACTTCTAAACATTTACAACAGCATGGGCTATATGCTTTACAATTCACCCACAAGTTTAACACAATCAACACAATTCCAGTCTTTCTCACTTTTTCTTGCAAAGCCATATTTCACAAATGTGACTGATGCTTTACAGTCACCCATTTATTCACTAGTTTCAGAGTTTCTGCTGCTCTTCCTGATCATCTCCATCTCTGATCACCAGAATCTGGTTCAAGACCAAGGAACACCTGATTGTTCTAGTTAGCTCCTGTGATTTTATCTATCATTCAATCATTTTCCTTTGGAACAAACAAAATGTTTTCACTGGTAAAGTCTCTCTTTGGGCTTTGTAACTGCCAGAAGAATGAAAACAAACAGTCCCCCTTCAGTGCACTGGCTCATCTTTGGTGACAAACTTTTTTTATTTCCTCCTTAGCCTGTACAAAAATGTTCTTTACCCTCCAGGACAAAGAATATTATGAAGACAGTTGGATACAGTAGTTTGAATCTCATACCTGCCTCCTGATATTCCCTGACTGCTGAGATAAACTTGCTTCTTTTCTGCATGAGATACAGTGAGCAATCATTTTCTACAAGCACTCTGGTGTTTCCAATGTTTAATACTTTCCCATTCTACTGCAATTTTGTCAGGAACAATTCTTTCTGCTGGTATGAATACATCTTTACTAATACAGGTCTTGACCACTTTCTTGTGGCTAGATTTGGATATACAATGATCTGTCTCAAATTAACAAATCCTGGTGTAGAACATCATTTCAGTTGTTTATTTGAACTTTCATAAAATGTATATCGTCTGCTCTTTCCAGTTTCTCTGCTATAACAGAAAAACTCAGTTTTTCTCTGCTCATGCTACATTCTAATTCTAGTTTTTGAAACAGCTCTTCTTGAGAATTCTCATACTCAACCATCATTTTCTTCGCTTCATCTTCTGATGTTTGCAGTTTTAAAAGCTCATCTGAAGAGTTAAGTTTCTTCTATTTTTTCCAACGTTTTGTTATTCCAATTTACATATTCCTTCAATGTTTCTATTATTTTAAACACCTCTGAGTACTTCTGATTTATTTTTCCTCCAACTTACTAGAAGCCATCTCCAAAACTGCTTTTCGCTTAACAGCTACAAGCTCTTCCTAGTCAGAGTGGTTTCTTTTCTGGTTGATTTTCTCTTATTTTCTCCAGATTTCTTCTTTGCTGGCATCCAGGTTACTAATCTGTAACTGAAATTTACCAGGACTGATAGTTTTTACTGGCTTTTTTTCATAGTTTTAGGTTTTTCATCTGGGAAGATGCTAATCAACTTGCAGCCATCTTGTAAGTTTCCATATATACAACAAACTGCTGTGCATGCATGATTTCTCATTGTGATTGCTGTTAAGATATGATTTTATTGTAAATGTGGTGTCCGTGCTCCCTGTGCCTCTTTTGAAAATGGACAATACCCAATTAGACACATTGGTAAACAAAATATAAATATATATTGAATATAAACAAAATACTCTATAGAGAATGTGTTATTTAGTATAAGTTTGTAAATATCTGCTAAATACATTTTGGCATCATGATGGCTCAGTGGTTGAGACTTTAGCCTTGCACCTCCCCGAGTCCAGAGCCACTATCTGTTCAATGATTTGTAGTTTAACAAAGGACTGCTTTCCCGAATACTGATAACCTACCTTGAAGTTGTGTGATCGTGGAATAGGTTATATTAAGTAAGGGGGATGGGTGAAATCCCTCCACATGTGTGTTGGTGGGTATCTTACACTTCATTCTCGGACTTATATTTTTATTATTGTAGTGTTGCTGAAATGGTCTTCCACTGAACTGTAACTTGATTATCGATATTGTAACCATCCAGGGTTCAATTCTGACCTATGATTACTGTTTAGAGGGGTCTATATTAGCAAATTGAAAAACCCTTTATGCGAATACCTAAACATCGACACCTATAACGTGAACCGCAAAAATCCAGAATGCACTAAACAGCGAAAAATAAAATAACGAACTGTCATAGTTGGCCAACCCCACCACCCGCTACATACTACCTACCCAAACAAAATAAATAAACCACATACATACACTAACCAAACCCTACTTCTAACCTAAAGTAAAGCACCAAAACCCTACTTCTACTCCTACACTAAACCCCACATACACAACTAACTATGCACTATCCTTAACCCCTCCCTAACCCTAAGGTCTGTAACTATCGCACACGTCCCCTACAGACATACACCCAAAAAAAAAATAATGCACATACATACATTTAACAAAACCCTACTTCCAACACTACACTAAACCCCACATACACAACTACCTATGCACTATCCTTAACCCCTTCCTAACGCTGAGGTCCGTAACTACCGCACATTTCCCCTACAGACATACACCCCCAAAAAAAAAATAATACACATACATACAGTTAAATAAAACCCTACTTCTAACACTACACTAAATCTTACATACATTACCTATCTATTAACTTACCTTAACCCACATCCTAACCCTAAAGTCCTATCTATCGCACACTTACCTTACGGAGCTATACTGAAGAAGGGCCAACCACTGCACTTCGACATTTAAATTTTTGCTGTTTTGGACGTTCGGCGTTTCCGTATTTCGCACAATACGTGTCACTCTTTTTGTATTCGCAATTACAGTCTTTCAATCTGGTAATAGGAACCCATTTAGAGTATAGGCATGTTGTCCCTGTCTTTGTTTGAGATTTGTTTGGGTACGCCTGGTTCTTTTCTGCATCCCAAGAATGTGCTGGTTGACTTGCTACACTAAACGGTAATTACTACTGGTGGTCAGGCAGATAACTAACTAAATAAATAAATAAAATGAAAATAAATTGTACTTACCGAGAAGCAAGCAGAGATGATGTTTGGATCCCTTTCCCTTTTAATCTAAGAAACAGGTAAGCCCTGAAGGAGTTATGGCCTCCAACCTTCACCTCCAGCAGGAAATATGTCACTAAAATACAGAACAAACATCAAAGAGAGTAAGGTCTATATCTCTGCACCTTGCTACAATAGGATAAATTGCCTGTACAAGCATGCATTTTAAAACACAGGCTATACAATCTTGGCTATATCCTGTTGTTTTTTTAAAGCACCTTGATTTAATTATCACTTAAGACAAAGGAGCACATACATTAATAGAAAGGAAGAGACACCATATTAAAATTTTTTCATTTACATACATTATACATTATATATAGGTTTTCTTTCTTTACGAAACTCTTATTTAGTCCAACATTACATAAATTGCTCGATTCCTGGATTCCCTTAAGCTTCACTCCTCCTTCAGAACATTTTGCACATATTGTTTCCACAAATTCAATTTATTTCTATATAATTTGCTCCTCCCATTTTCTAAAGATCCAATTTCCTCTTTTTGTTAATCTCTTTTACAATACTGAATATTTCAAATACAGTCGGTGTAGACTGTGATCTTCATTTTCTAGCAATTGCATTTCTGGAAGCCAAAAGAATTAAACTTATTAACGACTTACAGTGCCTAGGCAATTCAAATCCTTGCTTCCAGCTCAAAAGAATCATTTTCTTAGTTGAAGCCATTTCTGACACATTACTCTGTAGGAATTTTTTAAAAGTTGGCAGCTCATTATAACCCCAAAAACATGTTCCCAGTTATCTGTTTCTTCCCCATCACACCTCCCAACACTTGCTGTTGCTGTTTACTGGAGGAAAAATTCTTCAAGGTCTGCTTAGGGTATAAAATACCTCTGCAAACCCTTCTAAGTAAAAATCCTAAATCTTCTGGACTTTGCTGTATACTTAGGAACCATATATATATCTTCCCATTCTTCCTTTGTAAATTGCTTTTCCAGTCTCTCTTACCAATGTTTTTTAACCTCCTGCAATTTATCCTTATAGTTATAATACAATATTTTATACATCTTAAAAATTATGGCTTGAAACATGAACTTGCTATATTCTGGCACTCATTGCAAGATGACAATATATAACCAACACAAAAGTGTAGTGGCAGGACTGCAAAGCTAGTAGCACCAAAAACACACAAAACCAGTCCTCACAGAAGGAGCAGTACACTGTATGTGGGCTGCCAATAAAGATCGCCATAAAAAGGAATAATTGAATCTTGGAAGACGGGTTTATTCAATAAAAAAAATAAATGCTTAAAATGAACATTTATTTATTTTTATTGAATAAACTTGTCTTCCAATATTCAGTGTTTATTTTTTGTGGAGATCTTTGTTGGCATCCCATGTACAGCATACTATTCCTTCTGTGCAGACTGTTGTTTTTGTGTTTTAAGATGACAACATGCATAGGTTTTGCCTATTATTTTAGTTATGTTCTTTTCCTGCTTGTCTGTCCTTTGCTACTGCCAAATTGTTAGGATGCTAAAATAGTAGCACTGTTTCCTGATTCTTGAGTAACAAATATCTAAGTGAGGTAGAGGAACTTAATATTTAATAATGTTTAAGGCACCTTATTTTTATGAAACACTACTACAAACATGTTAAGACAAATACTTAAGAAATGTAGTCCAGGTTTAAGGGATATCCTTTTTCTGTGTAAGAAAATAAATAAGTAGACCAGACAGCCACAAAGACCAAAGAAAGATGGATAAACTACCAAAAAGAATTTATTGAAGCACTGAGCCCTTTCATCCGAAATAAACAGACCCAATGGATGGGTGTGTGGGGTCATGTGATTCATTATATGTATCATATAAAGCTGTTTGTTTTTTGTTGTAAACATACTCTGAAGAAGTCTGTTTATTTTGGACAAAAGCACTCAGTACTTCAATAAATTCCTTTTGGTGGTTTATCCATCTTTCTTTGGTGTTTGTGGCTGTTTGGTCTACTTCGTTGTTGTACTGCTTGGTTCCTGGTTTTTAAGAAAATAAATATCTGATTGTATGCAGATGATATAATGATCTATTTATAAGACCATGAAAAAGGAAATGAAGGACTACTGGTTGAGCTAAATGTTTCAGGATATAAAGTTAATAAGGAGAATACAAGTCAGTTTCACTCAAATATAATCCCTTGCTGTGGTTGTATAAGATTATCCTTTTCTTTTGGAGATCCAATATAATAAATACTTTGGGGTTTGGTTAGGGAGGATATATGTATACATATATATATATATATATATATATATATATATATATATATATATATATATATATATATATATATATGTATATATATATATATATATATATATGTATATCTATATATATGTATGTATATATATGTGTATATATATATATTGGTTAAGAAAACATAAACACATTTTTATAAAGCTTATAAATTATATCTTGACATGGAAAATTATCCCTGTTGAGCTAAAAAATGTATATACCATGGAGCAGTTTCACAGAACAAAATGTTTTATTTCTAAATAACAACAAAGAATAATAATACAACTTAGCGTTTTCACCCACAACTATATGGGCATCTTCAGAGTCAAATACATAACAAAAACACCTTCTATATATCAGAAAAAAATCCCCTTACGTAACTTCCAGACATCATTAAATTAAGTAATAACTAAATACAATTAATACACTTTAAAAACACTAAAGACTGTTGAAAACAGCTTAACTAAGGAAAGCACAGGGTAAAATGGTAGCCAATCAGGCAGCAATCCATTAAAAAAATGTTTTTATACTTATAACATATCATAGAGTTTCAAAAGTTATTTAAAAACACATATATGCTAGATAAAAACATACACACTACTCTAAATATAAATTACATGTCCAAAAGTCATATTTATAACCCTTCGATTTTTAAAAAAATTAAAATAAAAGGTGAGGTTTAATGAAATTCCCATGCCTTCCTATGAATGTGTTTTCTTTCGGCTTTTTCCCAGTTAGGGGTCGCCATAGTGGAACTCCGGTCCGCTAATGATTGGCAGTAGATTTTCATGGTGCCGAGATGCCAGCTCGATGCCCAACCTGCAACGAAGGCACGCCCATTTACACATGTCTTTTGAATGCCACTCAACCATGGAGAGGACATGCAGACTCCACACAGAAGGCGCTCCAGCCGAGAATCGAACGGGAGAGCCTCTTGCTGTGAGCCGACAATGCTACAGCTGCACCACCGTGGCTATGAATACAACTCTCAAATTCTATACCATTGTAGTCCCATTTCAGGGTAACATAATACAATTACCATCTTCACCCATAACAAACAAAAAAAATGAAGACTTATTCAGCTCTATCAAAAAATTTTCACAGTCCGTGGGTGTTCCTTCTAACATAAAAAGTAGGTCATTAACGAACCATTTGTAAAAGCATACTTTAAAAGTGTCCTTAATATTCCTTAAAACAGTAAATTCCCACCAACCCAGCACAATGTTAGCAAACAAAGGAGCTGCCAGAGACCCCATAGCCACTCCTTTCTTCTGTTTATAAAACTGCTTATTAATAATACTAAACCACCTTGTTCCATTGGAAGTATCAGCTTATTCCAAATGACCCTTGCTCTCTTCCAATTTCAACTCTTTATTATTGACCACAACTTCTCCTCTGGTTGCTAAAAATATGCCTAACCTGTATATAAAGCTAAAGGGACTAAAAACATTTTCACTGCTCATATCTTGCTAGCCATATCCATAAATAAAATATTCCAGTTTCTCAGTTTTTGTATTATTTTGTTTAGTCTGTTCCAACATATCCTTAGCTGCCATAGAAGAATCCTTTTTAAACCATACTCCAAAATACTTCATTTTATCATGTCCATTTAAATATGGAAATTGCTGAACCAATTCATGTGTAGGTAGATAATTTACAGCTATAGCATTTGTTTTATCTTCATTAATTTTATATTCCAAAATGACTTGAAACTGCCTCAGAATGTTCTACAACAGTGAGATGTCTTTCTAGTTTTTATCAGGTGCAAAATAATAGCATCTGCAAATAAAGCCAGCTTTCCTTGGTTACCATACCAATTATATCCTTGAATTTCTAGGTCTCTTATTTTCTTTGCCAGTGTCTCTAAATTTAAAGCAAATAAAAAAGAAAAGGGACACCCCAGACTGGTTCCCGTGTTCAGACACAACTTAGAGAGGAACTTTCCCACTTTTTTGCCTCCAATCCCTCATATATCCTCCAGATGAATTTTATTATTGTATCATGGAATGCAAATGCTTCCATTCCTCCTACTCATAAAATCCCAGCTTACTCTAAGAAATGCTTTCTCTGCACCAAGACCCCCGAACAACAGCTGTAGTTTCTTAAATTCTGCTTCCTTCTGGATCATCATTGTTCTGTTAATGTTGTCAAATGTTTGCCACCCATCCACGAAACCACAAGCTCACAATGAACATTTATTTGTTAAATGAAAACTTTTGATTACATTCAGTGTTCTCTTATTTTTAAAGTCCATACAAAGTTTGTTATTTGGTTAAGTCAAGGACATTAATTCAGACGTACACCTATGAAAAGAAAAAGTATCTCAACTCTACATATTTTGAAACCTGTGCATTTTACACCCCCACCCCCACCTAACAGGCCAGGATTACAATATATTAACTTAAACATGTTTTTGTCCAGTTTTTCTTCTCTTTGTACATTATAATGTTTATAGTTCTTAAAACTAAAAAATAAAATAAAATAAAATAAAAATGAACTGCTTTACTATCTTTTCCCCATAGAACACTCACTGAAAATGGTTTGCAATTGCAATTTATATCATGTGGTTTATACACCTGCTTTTAAAAACATAAATTGTTTTACTTACAGTTACATTTTTTCCTTTTAGTGTCCTGACAAACATTAATGACATGAAGTGGGGTGTATGCATTTCAGTCCCCCCTCAAGTTTAACAAATTCAGCAAAAATCCAATATTTTCTCAGCCACATTTTCTTGTAAAGCATATTTTACAAATGTGATTGATGTTTTATAATCTCTGACTTATTCACTGTCTTCAGTGTTGCTGGTGGTCATCTTGTTTATCTCCATCTCCCAAACCCAGATTCACGTTTAAGTCCAAGGTATTCCAGATTGTTTTTGTTGGACTGTTTATATTTTCTCCTTAGCCTGTCCTGCATCAAAAAATTACTTTGATCGTCCAGGAAAAAAATAGTCTGAAGACAGCTGGACACAGCAGCTTGAATATCACACTTGCCTCTTAACTTTCCCTGACTGCTGGGATAAATTTGCTTCTCTTCTGCCTGATGTACAGTGAATAATTTTCCTCAAACATTATACTGTCTTCAGTTTTTAATACTTTGCCATTCTGCCGCAGTTTTGTCAGGATGAACTCTTTCTGCTGGTATGATTGTCTTTACTAATACATGCATTGGCTGCTTTCTCATGGCCAGGTTTGGAGGATGCACATGATATGTCCTTTCAATTAACAAATCCTGCTGTGGAATACAAGTCCAGTGGCTTATTTGTACTTTCATAAAATTAATACAGTCTGTTCCGTCCAGTTTCTCTGGTACAGCAGAAACTCTCAGGTTTTGTCTGCATGCTCTGTCCTCTAACTCTACCATTTTCTGAAACAGCTCATCTTGAGAAGTCTTGTACTCAGCCAGACTTTTCTTCATTTCGACCTGTAATTTTTGCAGTTTTATCAGTTAATCTGAATAGCTGTTGAAAGCTTCTTCCATTTCTTTCCAACCTTTTGTTATTTGAGTTGACATACATCTTTACTGTTTAGTTTTATTTTAATCAGATCTGAGCACATTTGATTATTTTTCCTATACATTACTGGAAGCAATTTCTTATACCAAAGTTGTAGCATGAACTGTTTTTTTTTTTTTTTTGAACAGCTGCAGGATTCTTCCCATACAGTGTTTTCTCTTCATCTTTTTCAGTTGATTTTCTTTCTGGGTCTCTAAGTTTCCTCTTTGCTGGCAACCAACCATTGTACTTACTACCCAGTAAATGAAATTTACTGGCAGAATGACTGGCCTTTATCTCTCAGTTCCTTGTTGGGAGAACTGAAATTAAGCTATTGATCAGTGTGCAGATATCTTGGAAATCCTTCTTCCATTATACTTTTTGATCACATTTGCAGCAGAGGGGGAAACACTAAATTTCTATCCAAAGGTGAATTTAAAATCTCATTTATAACATAATGTAGGAAATTTTGAGATGCAGCCATGCCAACCTCCTCAAAACAGTACCAGTGGCCATAGCCCTTGAAGAAATATCAACAGAGTCACAAACACAACTGTAAACAATGAGTAGTGACCTGGGCAAAAGAAGAAACTAAATTATTTAAAGCAGATTTTTTCTTCACAATATGAAATTGCAGATAAAACGTTCCTCATACTTTCGCAATTAGTTAGAAAAAACATATGAGCCTGATGATTCAAAATTCCGAAAAACAAAGTTGCAGAAGTGTACACTTTTTCCCATACTCAATGATCTTATCTTTAATAACTGATGGCTGAGATAAATATGATTTGTTCTTGTTGTTTATTAAATTGTTTCAATATGTGTTCACTCATATTATATTCTAGTTTGCTTTAACATATATACTTCATCTTTCTGTAACCCCTTTATTATATTTCATGAGACTTCTTTATTTGTAACTTATCTCATATTCTTTTTCTTCACTTGGCATGTACGAGACCGGATAATGGCTGAGAAAGGTCTGTGGACCAGTCCACCTACTCAATTATCAAATTTTAAAATAAATAAATAAATAAGGGGCCCTGGCAACCATGGGAACTGGAGAAATCAGGCACTTAACTTGAGGTTGTATAGATACAGGTAAGAGAGTAGATCCTTCCTGGTATTCAAGAGTCAGGGAGGGTCCTTGATGTGAGGCTTTAGGAGGGGAACCAAACCAAATCTGCATGAGCCAATCAGGTACAATTAGGATTGCTTTGGCTTTGCATCTCATATCATTTTGCAGAAATCTGGGTATCAGAGGAAGTGGGGGGGATACCTAAAGGAACATGGAGGGCCACTGTCTGACTAGAACATCTATAGGGGCTGTGTCTCTGAAGCAATCAATGTGAAAGAATTAGTGCATTTGGTGTTAGCTGGGGAGGCAAAAAGTTCACAGTAAGGATTGTCCCCACTGGCTGAATATCTGCTTTGCTGCTGCTGCTTCTGAATTGAGAGATCACTCATCAGGCATCAGGATGGATCTGAGGAACCTGTTGGCAGACAGCTGGCTCTCCCTGGAAATCAGAAAGAGATTCAAAGTAATCACCCACTGTCACACATTCATAGTTTCTTGGAAGAAGGGACAGAACCTGGTGCCTTCATGCCTGTTGATAGTCCATACTACTCTCAAGTGGTCATTTTGGATGGAAATCACTGTAGACATAAGAAGTCCTGTAGTTTTGGAAATGAAAGGAGTACTGCTTTCATCTCCAAGATACATATGTGTATGTTGCCCTCTTGTTGATTCCAAGTACCTTGGATCATCTTCCCCTGAAAATGCTCAAACCCAATGAGGAAGCATCTGTGTTGCGCACTGCTACTGACAGTGGCATAAGAAAAGGTCTCCCTAGGGATATGGATGGAGAAGTCTGCCACAACTGTAAGTTTACTTTGCAAAGGTTGGTGATTATTACTGGAGCAGAAGTGCTGTCCCAAAGTTGAGACCACTGAGCTCTGATCAGCCACTAAAGTATCCTCATGTGGTATCAAGTATACTGCAGCAATTTTGCAGGATATGAACTCTGTCCATAAGCAAGGTAAAGTACAGTTGTATAAGTAAAATTACCATAACAGTAGATGTTTGAATCATTATTGTTGCAGTAGCCTTAGCTACATGAGTTATGCAAGGATATAACAGCTAGCCAGCTTCCAAAGCTTCAGTGCAGCTTCCAGGCACCCAAACTGACAGGCAGCTCAAGCTGAGCTGACTAAAAGAGAGGTTTGGGCAAAAAGCCCTTTAGAGCTTTCATGCCAAAAGACAGAAAGAGGCTGAGTCCCGAAAGAATAATGATAGGAATAAAAACAAATAAATAAAGTATTCATACCTTTGTTGAAGGTTGTGCGTTAGGCCCGGCAAGCCAGCACGTAAAACTCTACTGCCAATCATTAGCGGACCGGAGTTCTGCTGTGGCGACCCCTAATCGGGAAAAGCCGAAAGACACAAACAAACAAACCCTGGCACAAACAACACTCTAAAAAAAAGGGGGGGGGTGGAGGGAGGGCATGGGTCCTGCAGCAGTGATCATTTGAATATCTATTGTTATGGAACATTTACTTATACAATCGGGCTATGCACATCATATTGATCATTGTTGCAGTTGCCATAGCTATACTGGTAGATTACCCTAGCTTAATACATTTGGGAAGTGGAAGGTGAAGGGTCCAGAAGCCTCTGGAGAATGGTCCTAGCAAAGCCTGATCTAGACCTACAAAAAGGTTTTTAGGTAAAGTCAAATTGACATACCTACACCTAAATGTGTTACTCCTCAATGCTAGGAGCCTAAACAAGAAGCTCCACACCCTACAAGGTCTCCTCACTCTGAAGAATATAGACATCTGTGCCATAACCAACACATGCTTTAAATTATCAGAAAGTACTCAAACAGTGCAAGGCGTCAGTGCCTTCCATACATTTAGACCATCAGTTGCACAGACAGGGACCAAAGGTGGAGGTATCAAGGTCTATATTAGCAACAGGCATAACTCTATATTGGTTAAACAAGATGATTCCCTAGAATTTATCCATGTGGAAATCACCACACACACATCCTAGCAAGCTAACGGTTACCATCTATGTCCCTAAACTCCCATAACTCATACCTAGACCTACTGGAGACATTCACCACTAAACCAAATAACCTATTCATGGGAGACTTTAACTATCCCTCTGTAGATTGGGAAACATACGCTGCATCATACTTGCAGGCACAACATTTCCTGGACTTTACTGACACAAATACCATTGAGCAGATACTGCGCACACATACCAAAGGTTTGAAAATAATGGACCTGGTACTCAGCAATATGGGGGAGAGCTGCATGTCCTCATTGGTCAGATTTGATCACGAAGTTGTCTCCTTTGAAATAAAAATTAACTTGGTAAACCCAGCAAACCCTTTAACAGTTAAAAACTATTCAAAAACAAGCTACATCTTATTAAGTGATAGTTTGTCAAAATTCAATGCCCCTCCTAAATCCAAGTTCACAGAGACCCTGTACAACCATGCAAATGGCTGTATAGAGGCTGCTGCTCAAAACAAACTAAAAAATAAACCACACTGGTGGAATCCAAACCTTACTGGGGTATGTAACAGAAGGAGAAAGTCATGGTTAAATTCAGGAAGAACAACTCTCATACTGATAGTAGCTCTCTAAACTAAAAAGGAAATGAAAAGGACTATTTAAGTCCAACATTCCAATTACAAGATCAAGATAGCCTTGCAGGCTGAAGACAACCACAAGACCTTCTACAGCTATGTCTGAAACCTCAAAGTCAGCACACATCAGTGTCCCAAACTGGTGGTCAAGGATGCCACCTTCACTGAGCAGCGCAACACAGTGAATTTGCTAGCTGACACATTCAGTTCAAAATTCACCCCCATCCCCCTACCTTCCCCCATGAAATACCTGCTAGCATATCCCCCCTCCAAAACTATTAACAGGGAGCAGGTCCTGTCAGTGCTCATTAAAGCTAAAAACATAATGGATCTCGACAATATCCTGGGATGCCTCCTAAATAGCTTAAAACATGACCTATAAGGACCACCTGAGTCACTTTTAAACTATAACCTTAAAACTTGCTTTATACCATGAGAGTGGTGGACTGCAATGGTTATCCCATTTCATAAAGGTGGACCATCAACTGACCCAGGGAACTACAGACCTATTAGTCTGACTAGTCTAATATGCAGCCATGGAAAAAAATTATCGTGGAAATGATCAATAAAGACAGAGGAAACCTTCAGACACTGGACCCAACCCAGCTTGGCTTTTTCAAGGGAAGGTCATGCCTACTAAACCTGGTGGACTTTGAAAAGGTCACCAAGCCAATGGATGAGGGGGAACTGGTGCATACTGCCTACCTAGACCTGGCTAAGCATTCAATATAGTACTCATTTGTATAGTTAAAAACCTCACTGAACTAGGCATAAATCCCTACATAACTCCCTGGTTTACCAGCTGGCTCACAGACAAGACCCAGGAAATCAGGATTGGTGATCCCACCTCCTCTAAGGTCTCTTGGTCATTCGGTCACATGCAGGTACCTCAGGGTTCCATGCTGGCACCACTTCTATGTGGCCTCTACTACTCAGAGATGAAGGCTACTGTCACGGGATTTGGGCTGACCAAGTTCGCAGTTTACTTCAAACTGGGAGCTATCTAGATTCTCACCAGGACACACAATAGTTCCCTACTAGGAGAATCCAGGGTATAAAAAAGAAGTTATGTCTTACCATAACATTCTATCTGTGTTGTTGATCTTCATTCATTCATTCATTACATGTGGGTTTGGAGCAGATCCTCAGTTCCGACTCATCCCGTGCCAGCCAGAAAACTCTCAAGCTAAGCTTTACCTATAGTCCTCTTCTCCATATTACCTTAGATCGAGTTTGCCTAGAAGACAGGACAATTTACAGAAAGGAAAGCGGAGGCTTTCTCTAAGCAAGTACCTTACCAGGAGTGGAAGGACCATAACCAAACCTCCAAGAGCCCTTGGAGGGGGATGGAGGGGGTTTGTAATGAATGAATGAAGATCAACAACACAGATGGAACGTTATTCATTTATTTATTTTTATTTATATTACATTTGTTAATCGGGAGAGTCCAACTGGATGTATGTCCATTTTTAGTGGAGGCCCGGGAAGAAAATCTCCAGATCAGTAAAATCATTAACAAGAGAAAGACATGTTAACCAAAAGGTTCAATAAACATTATATAGAGTACACAATCTTTATACTTCTTATAGAAGTATAGTACATATCAGATAATGAGTTAACCAAAGAGTGTATTTGCCAGCATTCACAGGCTACATTAATATATACATGTTATAGAGGTGTTATGGTAAGACATAACTTCTTTAGCTGATGTTGTTAATCTTCATTCATTCCTTACATGTGGGACAGAGTCCCTAGCTACCTGTTTCCTGGGAGGCCCTAAGGAAGAATATTCCTGAGTACCACTGAGCCAAAGGAAGCTCTTCCTCTAGAAATCATATCCAATTTATAATGCATAATAAATGTATGAGGAGAGGCCCAAGTTGCTGTTGTGCAAATGTCATCCATGGAAGCCCTGGAATGAAAGGCTACAGAAGTTAAAACTGACTTTGTGGAGTGTGCTTTAATTCTTGTAGGAATAGCCATTTTATTTTCATGGTATATGTAGGTAATGCAGTCTCTACGCCATTTGTATAGGGTAACTTTAGCTACTGCTTTCCCCATCTTAGGACCAGAATAGGCAATAAATAGCTAGTCAGATTTTCTAAAAGACTTTGTCTTATCAAGATAAAAATGTAGTTGCCTGTGAATGTCAAGGGTATAAAAAAGAAGTTATGTCTTACCATAACATTCTATCTGTGTTGTTGATCTTCATTCATTCATTCATTACATGTGGGTTTGGAGCAGATCCTCGGTTCTGACTCATCCCGTGCCAGCCAGAAAACTCTCAAGCTAAGCTTTACCTATAGTCCTCTTCTCCATATTACCTTAGATCGAGTTTGCCTAGAAGACAGGACAATTTACAGAAAGGAAAGCGGAGGCTTTCTCTAAGCAAGTACCTTACCAGGAGTGGAAGGACCATAACCAAACCTCCAAGAGCCCTTGGAGGGGGATGGAGGGGGTTTGTAATGAATGAATGAAGATCAACAACACAGATGGAACGTTATTCATTTATTTATTTTTATTTATTTTACATTTGTTAATCGGGAGAGTCCAACTGGATATATGTCCATTTTTAGTGGAGGCCCGGGAAGAAAATCTCCAGATCAGTAAAATCATTAAAAAGAGAAAGACATGTTAACCAAAAGGTTCAATAAACATTATATAGAGTACACAATCTTTATACTTCTTATAGAAGTATAGTACATATCAGATAATGAGTTAACCAAAGAGTGTATTTGCCAGCATTCACAGGCTACATTAATATATACATGTTATAGAGGTGTTATGGTAAGACATAACTTCTTTAGCTGATGTTGTTAATCTTCATTCATTCCTTACATGTGGGACAGAGTCCCTAGCTACCTGTTTCCTGGGAGGCCCTAAGGAAGAATATTCCTGAGTACCACTGAGCCAAAGGAAGCTCTTCCTCTAGAAATCATATCCAATTTATAATGCATAATAAATGTATGAGGAGAGGCCCAAGTTGCTGCTGTGCAAATGTCATCCGTGGAAGCCCTGGAATGAAAGGCTACAGAAGTTAAAACTGACTTTGTGGAGTGTGCTTTAATTCTTGTAGGAATAGCCATTTTATTTTCATGGTATATGTAGGTAATGCAGTCTCTACGCCATTTGTATAGGGTAACTTTAGCTACTGCTTTCCCCATCTTAGGATCAGAATAGGCAATAAATAGCTAGTCAGATTTTCTAAAAGACTTTGTCTTATCAAGATAAAAATGTAGTTGCCTGTGAATGTCAAGCAAATGCAAAGTATACTCCCCTTTATTAGAGAAATTTGGGAAGAATACAAGCAGGTCTAAAGTTTGGTTAATGGTTAGATCAGAAATCACGTTCGGTAGAAATGAAGGGTATGTTCATAAGGATGCCCTATCTTTGTGAAAAATCAAATATGGACGCTTCATACTCATAGCTTGCAATTCCGATATATGTCTGGCAGATGTAATAGCAACCATGAACAAGGTTTTCCATGATAAGAATTTCAGATCACATGTGGCTGCAGGTTCAAAGGGAGAACTGGCTAAAGACTGTATGACCATTGTCAATTCCCATGGTTCAATTGGTTGTTTTAAAGGGGGCTTTATATGTAGAGCTCCCTTTAGGAAAATTTTAAGCAGTCTGTGAGAAATTAATGAATTATGAAGAAAACCATTATGGTAGTTGGATATCACAGACAGATGGACTCGAACAGAAGAAGCTGCAGCTCCAGACTCAAGTTGAGTAGATAAATAGTCTAGAATAACAGGTGCTTGTGCTGAGAAAAGGTCAATATGTCTATCCTTGCACCACAGAGAAAACGCTTCCATTTACTAAGGTAAAGCCTTCTGGTGGATGGTTTATGTGAAGCCAAAGGAATATGACAAACTGGAGAGGATAAGTCACTTTGCCTGACAATCAGTGGAAGTGGAGAAACCAAGCTGTCAGATTGAGACTGGATACATTTGGGTGAATCAAGCCCTGTGGATGCGTTACCAAGTCTGGGATTGGGCCAGAATCCAGGGCTGACAAATTAGATAAGGCGACAGAAACGGGAACCAAATTTGGTGAGGCCAGTAAGAAGCAATGAGGATCACTTTGCTTCTCAGTCGAACAGCCTTCTTCATGAATTGTGGTATCAATGGTAGAGGAGGATAAACATAGAGAAAACCTGTGGGCCAATCGTGTAGAAGAGCATCCCTCGATAACTCCCCCTTTGGGGGGGATTTGGGCAAAATAGCTGCTGCATTTGTGACTTGTGGGGGAGGCAAATACATTGCAGCAAGGCTGACCCCAGCAACTGAAAATCTTTGCCGCCACTTTCAGATTGAGGGACCACTTGTGAGGCAAGAGAATGCATCTGCTCAGCTTGTCTGCAATCACGTTGGAATCCCCGGGAATGTGCATTGCTACAAGAAAGCAATTGGAAGCTATCGCCCATTGTCAGATTCTCATGGCTTCCCAACATAAAGGGATAAGATCTGGTTCCCCCTGTTTGTTTATGTACCAGATTACTGACATGTTGTCTGACTGAATGGCAATTGTTCATGAAGGGAGGACAGAATGGAATGCTTGCAACATGAGAAGCACTGCCCTCAGTTCCAGAACACTGATATGCAAATTGGCCTCCAGGGGCAACCATGTGCCTTGGACTGTGTCCCCCTGATAATGGCCCCCCCACCTGATCAGGGAAGTGCCCGCGGTCACTATGGCTAAGGGTAGAGAGGGGAAGAACGGGCAGCTCCACAGGTTTTGATCCGGCTTCAGCCACCAGAGAAGGTCTTGTTTGCAAAGATTGGTTATCCTGGTCTTGTATGACATAGGATGATCTAAAGGGAACCATTGAGTTATCAACAATCATTGAAGGAGTCTCATGTGAAGTCTCACTAATGGGACCATCGTGATGGAAGCCGCCATAGATCCCAGAAGTTGCAGAATCGCTCTTGCTGGAACCTTGGTGTGGTTCAGAACTGGTTGGAGTTGAAGTCTCAGTCTTTGCAATCTGTGGGAAGGAAGAAATACCTGACAGATCCATCTGTCGAATTCCGCCCCTATGAACTGCAGCCTTTGGGATGGTGTTAGTTTGCATTTGCTCTCGTTCACAGTAATGCCCAAGTGCGTCAAAAGTTTCCAAGTTTGTTGTATGATGAACAACAGTTGATGCTCGCTTGGGATGGTAAGGAGCCAATTGTCCAGATATGGAAACACCCAGAATCCTCACAGTCTCAAGTGAGCTGTCACCACCGCCATGCATTTGGTGAACACTCTGGGGGCTATAGAGAGACCAAAGGGCAGTGCTTGGAATTGGTAATGACTGGCTCCCAGCTGGAAGCGGAAAAATCTTCTGGAGTGTTTGTCCATCTTTATGTGGTAATACGTGCCCTGAAGATCTATAGAGCACATCCAGTCGTCTTTTCCCAAAAAGGGGAGTATCGACTGTACTGTGACCATCCAGAACTTTACTTGTTTGACAAATTGCTGAGGTCTAAAATGGGTCTCCAGTCCCCTGTTTGTTTTGACACTAAAAAGAATCTTGAGTAAAAGCCAGATTCTTGTTGGTCTGGGGGGACTACTTGGATGACTCTTTTTTGAAGCAGCTTTTGAATTTCTATTGCTGAAAATTCCCTTTGACTGGGTGGAATGTCAAGAATACGCCTGGTTGGCTTTGGCTTTGAAATGAAGGGAATGTGATATCCTCTGGTTATTACCATCTACACCCAAGAATCTGTGGTTATCTCTTGCCAGGCAAAGTGGTGTAGAGAGAAAAGACCCCTGACTGCCTCCAAAGGCAAGCAATTGGGCCACTCTTCAGTAGCGCTGATAGGGATGTCCAAGGAAAGAATCTCTGGATTACTGGTTATGTGGACCCCCTCTTCCCCTAAAGGGATGTCTTCCATTTGAATTACCCTCTCTGCCCCGGGGGGAAATTTCTGCCCATGTGCCACGGAAAGGCCCTTGGGATTTTCTGTACCACATCTTTCCACTCCTGTTGTTCCTAGAGTAGGGTCTGTGAGGAGTAGAGAAATGGGCACCTACGGCAGACAGGGTCTTAATGTCCTTTTCACACCTGGCCAAGGTATCCTCAACCTTAGAGCCAAACAGGGATGAGGCCTCTATGGGGGTGTTAAGGAAGGAAGACTTGAAAGGATCCGCAAAAATCGCAAAGTCGCATCCAGGTGTGGCGTCTAGGCATGACTCCAGTGCCTGCAGCTGTTGCTGCCCTTTCAGCTGAGTGTGCAATCAACTTCATGGACGAACTGGAAATGGACTCCAGGGTCACGAGTTGTGAGGCAACCTTGTCTTGTACCTCATCAGATACTGCTCCTGCAAGTGTTTCGGAAAGTTATGAAATTAAGTCTCTCTGAAGATGCATGAAGTGTGCCAAGTAGTTCATAGACCTGATTGTAAAGGTCGGTGAAGAAAAGACCTGCTTCCCTATCCTGTCTATCACCTGAGACTCCCTGTTCGGGGGATGGACAGTGGAGCTCTCCTCAACAAGCTCTTTCTTTGTGGCTGCTGCCACAACCATAGCATCAACGGGAAAACCTTTGGACCAATGGGGTTGATCTTCTGGTGGAGAGAGTATCTTTGCTGGCCTATGTGGGATTGGCTCAATGGCATCAGGTGTCATCCAAGCCCGCTGCACGATGTCCTGAACAAATTCATCTGCAGGGGGGGGGGTCACCCAGGAGCTACAGGGTCGGGCTCGGAAAGCCTGCAATAATACGTTCTCCTTGGGATAAGGGGGTGCTGGGCTTCCGCTGTTTCAATATTTCCAGGATGTCCCCAAAGGAGACATCTTTAGGAAGCAACTGTGGGGACCCTTCCCCATCATTGAAGTCTGTATCTTCGGTCAACGATTCCTCAGGGGAATCAATGTGTTTCCTCTTGCACACTTTCTTGACATGAAACTCCTCGAGGGGAATGTCAAGGGAGGAACCTGCAGAAGGTGAACCTTGATGAAGGCTAACTTGAGGCTCCCGAACCCGATGTCCAGTAGTAGTGAGAGGTATTAGCTGTGGCACAGAAGCAGGAAGAGGAGGGCATGTCTCTGATGCCGATGGGTCCAACTGGGAGCCAGATGTGGTTAATGCTCTCTCCATCACCTGAAAGGCTGGACCCCCCGAGGAGGGATGAGAGCCCAGAACTGAAACAGACAAACTTGAAACTGAGGTTACACCCCACCCTGAAGGGCCAACCCCCAGAGAAGGAGCCTCTGGAAGAGACAGGGCTGCCAAGGCAGGCTAATCTCGAACCAAGGATGGTGTATTTCTACAGAGGATTCAGACCAAAGAGAAGTCTCTGGCACTGAAGTGAGGTCCACTATCAGTGCTGAAGCTGCTGGAACCACAGTATTGGTCGGTGACAAAACTTCCAAAACCTGCAAAGAAGTTGGAGGAGGAAAATACTGTGGAGTCCTTGGAGCAGGGCTCTTGGCTCTGAGTGGGAGGGAGAGTTTCTGAGCAGGAGAAATGCCTCTGGCCGTCAACAGCTGGTCTCCCAGTATCACTGTATCTGACTCTGACAGGCTCTTGGAGGAACAGGTAGATAACCCCGATGGTGAAACCGGAGGTTCAAGGAAAGGACTGTACTGCTGTCCATAGAAAGGGTCCACCGATGGGGAATATCTTGTCCTGGGAATAATATCATCTCTCTGAGCCGAGGTCAAAAGACCAATATGAAGTCCAGGGAGGGAAAAGACCGGTTCAGGAGTGACTATTGTTGGCACAGAGAGAGGTGTCAGATCCAAGGCACTTTTCATGGCGGCTGTTGGTGCCGAAGGCTGTGCAGATGAAGAAATTGGAGCAGACGATGTGGTTGGTGCTATGGGCAAAATTAACTGTGCTGTAGTAGAGATCAGAGCAGACGATGAGGTCGGTGCCGATGGAGCAGACAGCACCGATGAAATCGCCTCTTTTGGAGCCAAGATTGGAGCTGAGGATTTTGGTCTCGACACCGAATACTCTTTGTGCGACAACTTTGAAACCTTAGGCCTTAGTTCCGATAATTTCGACTCATGAGGAGAAACGGGAAAGGACTTGCTCCTCTTTTTATCATCTTTCCTCGGAGGGGGTGAAGCCTCCATCTCAGAGATCGCCTCCGTAAAGGGAGATTTTAATAAACTAGGAAGAGTGTGGGAGCTGAAAGTCTTACAAATATCACAAGGCAGTTTCTCTGATAAATGAGAAACCCCTAAACAGTATACAGAAGCTATATGACTGTCTACGTTAGGCATTTTTCTGTCACATTTGTCACATCTTTTAAAACTGATAGTAGTTTTCTTTTCTGACATATTTCCACAAACAGTATAATAATTCCCAAACAGGAAATCACACAATCCAAAAATAAAAGTTAGCAGGGAAAGAACAGAGGGAGTACCAACTATGGTATGAAAAGAGTGCCCAACCAGGTAAGGGAAAGTACCAACAATGGTAGAAGAATTACCAACTGGTAGAAAAAAGAGATAAAGGTGAAAAACAGGGCATTAGCGAAAAGGGTACAACAAAACAAAAATGGTTAAGTATAGAAGAGGTCTTTTAAGAAATAAATTTCTCAGAACTTATCAAAAAAATGAACACTTAGCTGAGAGGCTGTCTGGCACGTCTTGTTTCTTACACGGCAAACAAGATCTGAGGTAATATGGAGAAGGGCACTATTGGTAAAGCTTAGCTCGAGAGTTTTCTGGCTGGTGTGGGCTTGGTAAACGGCCAAGTCGGAACCGAGGATCGGTTCCAAACCCCAAGTAAGGAATGAATGAAGATTAATAACATCACATCACATTTTTTAAACACCTTTATTGAATCATCACTTGTGACACAGGCAAATTTACATTTATACAAAAGTAATCAAATTGTATTAAATTAACATTGACAAACATTATACTTAAATATATTGATATATATCATATAATCTAAGCAATATTACATACATTATTCAATTCCTGCCCCCTTTTTTAAACAAGAAACATCTTTATTAAGCCATCACTTACGACATAAGCAATTATACCTTTATATAAATGAAAACGAACCACACTGACACAATCCTAGTTGCAAGCATTTTACGTCACAAACCATACTGACACAATCCGAGTTACAAACACTAAACACATTATATAACATACAACCAGCCAGTGAATCCAACACAGTTTTATTGTAAAATCTCTGTCTTTGATGTATTGGCCCAAAAAAAGCCTTCAAGGAGTAAAGAACATCATAGAAAACTTGCCTAAAACACTATAACCAATTAACAATTAAATGAGCATTCTCCAGTTTAACTCTTCATTCAACCCATGTGGGTACAGAGTATCAAATTTCAAGATATACACTGATTCCTTAGTTAAAAGCTGTTTTTAAGAAGACATTCATCAAAAAGTGACGCATTTATTTTCTCTAAAATGGTTCCTTGTAACCCTTCACTATTACTATCATGAAATTGCTGGAAATGTACTGCTATAGAACTTTCTTCCTTTTTATTATAAATATCCCTTACATGTTCTAGTAGTCTCACTTTGAATGCCCTCTTGGTCTCCCCAATATAAAATAAATTGCAAAGGCATCTGAGGGCCTAGACAACACCCTCAGTATCACAAGTGAAGTCATTTCAAGTTTCAAAGGGAATATTATTAACTCTTGGAAAAATTTCTACTACACATTTACAAGCTTTGCATTTATAACAGCAAGCGGTTCCCCTGATGTTTAACCTCTGATCTATATTCATAGCCGGGGTACAAAATCTTCCTCTCACAATAAAATGTTGTATGTTCCTACCCCTTCTATAGGAGATTCCCAACATGCCATCAAGCCATGTAGAAACATTTTTCAAAGAACACAAGTACTTCCAATAATATTTAGTTTGTTCTACAACTATTGAACTAAAACATCCAAATGTTGTAACAAAATAAATAAATTCCTTATGTTCTCTGAAGGTCATTTTGTAACGGTCCAAGGACTGTCTACTGGCATGACAGTTTCCTTTGTCAAAATTATTACATAATTTCTTCCAACTCTTCTCAATTAGGCTTTTGCTGTAGCCTCTTTTCACAAACATGTCTACGGTTCTACCCAATTCTTGTTTAAAATCATAAATATTATTGCATAACCTAGATATTCTAAGCATCTCACCATAAGAAAGTGCTTCCATGGTATGTGTAGGGTGACAGCTATGACCATGAACAAACTGTGTACCTTTATGAAACTTTCTGTGCACTGACGTCATTATTTCAGAACCATTCCTAATACCAATGGCTGTATCCAGAAAAGGAATATGTATTCCTATATTAAGGCCATCAAATTGTAGACCGTGTCTATTATTATGTAGAGAACTAACAAATTCTGTTACTAAGTCCTGTCCCCCCTCAGCTATAAAAATTAAATCATCACTATATCTGTAGTACCTAATAACATGCTGACAAAAAAACTTATTCCTATAGATATATTCATTCTCAAAAAGGCCCATGCTTAGATTAGCAAACATGGGGGCAAAAGCAGACCCCATTGCTGTGCCTTGTCTCTGCCTAAAAAAGATTATTATTAAACTCAAAAAAGTTATGTGTAAGACAGAAATGTACTAATTTTACTATATATTCTGTCACTAGTGAGATACCTAAAAAAAATCTCAAAGCCTCCATGCCAAAAATATGGCTGATGTTCGTATAGAGGCTTTTAACATCTAATGTAAAAAAGTACATATTACAGTTCCACTTAATATCATTAATCTTTTGCAAAAAATCAAATATGTCTGGAATATAACACAGCAAAGTATATGCTACAGGTGCTAAATAACTGTGTAAAAAAAGACATAGTTTATGGATGAAATATTCACAACCCGAGACTATAGGCCTCCCCTGTGGACTATTTAAACTTTTATGAATCTTGGGGAGGCAATAAAATATGCCATTTTACACCCATCTATATTAAACATCTTCTTAATATCAGTTTCAGAGAAATAGCCAAGTCTATTAGCCTTGTGCAATAACTCAACATACTCAGCAATTGCTTCATTATATGCCAACATGTCAGCTCTCTCATAAATTTTATCGTCCTCTAAATGTTCAATACACATAGCCATATACTGAGTATAATGCATGATGACAAGCTTATTCCCTTTATCTGAGGGTTTAAAGATTACATCCTTCATTTTACCTAAAGCTTGAAGAGCTTTCCATTCTGTAATGAACAAGTTATAATCAACATGCTATTTTTAACAAAATTATTAAACACATCTTCAATGGCATAATTCAACATATTAGAAAAATGAACTACTTCATTTAAAAATGGAGGTAAAAAAACACTTTTTGTGTAAACATTACTAGTATCTAACCTACAATAAACATTAAATGAATTGTCAGATTCACATGTAAAAAAGCTTTCACAGGACGTATTCACACTGTCATTACAATTTATCAAATTATCACCTGTATCTACTTTTCTAAAAAAATGCTTTAGATGTAGTTTTCTACTAAATTTAAACACATCACATTTGATGTCATAAATATGAGGTACCACAGTGGGAATAAATTTTAAGCCACGGTTCAAAACCGCAAGTTCACAATCAGAAAAAACATGTCCAGAAAGATTTACAATATAGCTCTCACTCAATCGAGGTATCAAATTATATTTTACCTCTTTTATACCCCAACTGGGGGTAGGAGTCCCTTTGAAAATGTCCTTCTTGTTCACAGACACGTTTTCTGCCTTGCCTCCCCCCCTATAATTGTTGGTATCATTCCAAAAGGTTTGATAATGTCATTCCGGTTGCTGAGCTGGCGGCAAAACAGGGTATTCCTCTTGGTTTTCTGCCTCTTCATCACATGAAGTGTAATGTCCATCTGATGCTGAGAACGAGGAATTGTTCATTAGAAAACCATCTTCTGCCCTCTGGAACCTCACATGATTGTGAGCCTTCTTCCGATTGGCCTTTGAGATAAACGCCTTCCCATTTTCATAGTCACGGAGATCTTGTAGTAGTTTTCACTTCTTCCTTTCAACTAGTTCCCTTTCATAGTCTTTTAGTTTTAAATTAATGTAATTGAGAAAAGCATCCAGCACTTGGGCATGTGCCTGATGACAAATATTACACATTTTTTTAATCTGATCTTTTAACTCTTTCTGCTTAACCCTGCCACACTCTAACAGAATATTCATCCACTCTAAAGTGCACTTGTGAGCCGCTGCTACCCATCGTTTATGAAATTGTATATCAGAAGCATTTTGTAGAACAAAGGGTGGAGTCGGATCTTTAAATACTCTCAACCCTCTAGGTGTAACGTCCAAATCCAGATATTTTTGCATACCGGACAAATTAAAGAAAGTAGAGGTCTCTTTCCAAATACATTTTTCTAACTGTTCGAAAAGAGACTTACTTTCTTCAGATAAAGACAAAGGTAACTTTCTTCCCACATTGTTGAACAGATTATGACGTTTATTTCTTTCTTCTTCCCATTTGTTCCATGTAGTACACATAGCTTGAATGTTACCAGCCCCATGATTGGATTGCAAATTATGATCCAAAGCATTATTTAGAAAGCTGTCCAAGGACATCTGTGAGCCATCTCCAATGGTCTCACAAAAACACACGGCAAGCTGTATTGTGGATCACTGGCTAAGAATAGAAATAAAAAATGGCCGCCACAAACGAAAAAAGTATAAAATACAACCAGCCAGTGAATCAAACACAGGTTTATTGTAAAATCTCTGTCTCTGACGTCTTGGCCCAAAAAAAAGCCTTCAAGGAGTAAAGAACATAATACAAAACTTGCCTAAAATACTATAACCAATTAACAAACAATTATATATATCATATCAGATATATATCAATAATCTAAGCAATATTACATAAATTATTCAATTCCTGCCCCCTTTTTTTTTAAACAAGAAACATCTTTATTAAACCATCACTTACGACATAAAAAATTATACCTTTATATAAATGAAAATGAACCACACCGACACAATCCTAGTTGCAAGCATTTTACGTCACAAACCATACTGACACACTCCGAGTTACAAACAGTAAACACATTGTACTCTACAGCTTTTCTTAAAGTCCTATCTCCACACTCTGTCTTCTACAGTTTACTGAAAGGCAATCTCTGCCTGGTATACAAGGCATCTTCAGATACAGCTTTGATGGACCCGATAAACTTGTTGCACATCCAAAATATGAAAAGCATCAGAATCACTAGTTCCAAGGATTTAAATTTTGATTGTGACATAAGTAAGACATGCTGACAACACAGATATGTACCTCAGAGGATCCCAATCTATGTGAAGCAGAGTCCATCTCTAATCCTATTTAAGCATAACCATGACCAAAGAAGGGAAAATTGGAAATTCACCCCAGGACTGCTCCCATATATCTGATAAACAGAGGCAGACAGTAATGGCCAAACTAACATACCCTCCCACGACATAACCTCTATAAACTTCCTAACATACCTCCTTCCTAATAAACTCCTATGATACACAGGGACACAACATGTTGGATTGTACAGCTAGGCTTATAAAGCCCCTAGTGGTCATTAGCCTAGTATATACATATGAACCTGTCAACCTATGAACATCTGTGAATGTTGATATGTCTAAGTGGTGCCCTATGCATTGGATGGTCTGAGTTGGTTCCAGTTTTGAGTTTTCATAATTTATAGATATGCCCAAGGATGGACAAAGCTGAATCAAGTATCCTCTGGCATTGATCAACAATGTTCTTATTGAGGAAAAAAGGAGTCAGTCTTCCAAATATGGAAACAAGTGAATTTCTTGAAGTTGAAGATGGGCTGCAACTACTGCCATGCACTTGGGGAACACCAAGGGGACTGTGGGGAAACTGAAGGTTAAGGCTCTTAATGGAAAGTAACTGTCACACAGGAGGAAAAATAAGTATCTCCTGGACACTCTGCCTATTTTGAAATGAAGAGAATTGTTATGAAGATCTACAGAACACATCTGAGCATTTGCCAGTACACAGGGCAAAATTGTTTTCTCTGTGACTATGGGTGTTTTTTAGATGGCTGAGGTCCTTGTTTTTCTTTGGAACCAAAACAAATTTGGAACAGTGCCCTGACTCTGTATGGTCAGCCCTATTGGATGGCATTTTTTTTTTTTTTTGTAGAAGAGAACGGATATCTCCTTTGGCTGGTTTTTGCTGAGGGGATGGTACATTTGGAAGTGGCCAACTTGAATCAGGGAGTAGATGAGAAAAGTGAATTGTATAGTTTCTGGATATTATCTTTCTTACCCAGGAATCCTGCATGATGACCCATCCAAGCAAGAAAGAGGAGGACTACGTAACCCCTGATTGCTTCCAAAGGGAAGGAGTCAGGCAGCCTTTTAGGAATGAATGGATTGCCAGTCAGACAAGGGTTCACTATATTCCTGATTTTGGGGACCATGTCAACCTCAGGGTCTGCATCCAGTAAGTAGCCACCTATGCCACAGCCACATCTTTGAGAAGCGGAGTTACAGGGCTGATGCCAAGATTTCCTAAATCACAGGAATTTGGTTGCCTTTTGGTTCCAGTTATATGACTGCTGAGGCGTCTCAAACTTGATTCCTACAGCAACCTCTTCACATCCTGTTCAAGCTTCTACAGCTTTTCTTTGACATAGGTTCCAAACATGGAGGATCTATCATATGAAGCATTTATAAAGAATGCTTTAAAGTTTTGCACCTCATTGTTATACCTGCACCTACTACCTCTGCTACTCCATTGGCTACAGTATGTATCACCTGCATGAAGAGGTATAAAATACTAAGCATACTGCCCAAAGTAGTTTCCTGCTATTTTCTGGATTCAGGGATAGTTGGCTTTTCCCAATAGGCTAATGCATGCTCCTTTTGGTCTCTCTGAATGCTGTTCATATGAATGGTGCAGTTCAAAACTCTGAAAGGCAAAGGTGCCTGCAGCATACACCCACATCCCCATTCTGTCTAATGGCCTGGACTCCTTGTTGGGTAAGTGGACAGAAGCTGAATCATCCATCAAGCAAGGGTTACGATAATAGACTTCACAAAGAGCCCTTTGGATCAACACTGTCTGTCGGCGGTAGATCTAAGTATTTTGTCTGGCTGTCTGGCTCCTGCCATTCTACCCAATGACCAAGTCGACTAGGTGGTCTGCAGGAGATACCACCCAATTAGTAGAGGGGCTCAAGAAGAAGCTTTAAAAAGGACTTCCTCATTCTGACAGACTGGGTATATTAGCCAATATTTCTTCTGTTGCCTTACTTCTATGATGTCACTTGTTAGGATCTTCTGGAGGGGACTGTGGGGGACTCTCTCTATCATTTGAGTCCATGTCTGATGTGACAGAATCTGGACTGGAGCAAGTGTGCCTCCTCTTGCACATCCTCCTTTCTGGCACAGCGAGAGAAAATCTGAATCCTTAGATGACTTTGACTGCATCTGGGTAGGTTCTTTGATGTCATTTGACACTAAGAAGTATGATGGTACTAGGGCAGAGGTGAGTGTGTGTGCGCCCTAGGATGAAACCATCCATTCAAAGAAGTCTAAGGGCAGCTCTCATTGGAGATGCTATGATCCTCCCCATCTTTTTGAAAACTGGTAACTAGTAATGCATCACTGAGGTTACACCACCAATCCATGTAAACTTCTATAACACAGCAGCCAAAAGGTTTAAATGGTGTAAAATCAGAGCAGGATGAGATACAACACTAGCTCACACTAAACTTCATAGTTAGCATCAGGAAAGAATGTTTGACAATAGCAAGTAAATAACCAGGCCAGCACCGTGACATAGAATGATTAAGCCCCAACTATGGCCCAGGTGACTCAGGTTCGATTAGCATCTCAGGTGTCAGAGATACTTGGGGGGAGGGGCATTCGCTGAGGATGCTCACTAAGGGAAGCTTGGTCCAATGAGAGTACTAGCCCTCAGATGGGCCATCAAATGTGGGGGGCAGGGTAGGAACTTGTTTAGGTCATAAAAGAATCCCCCCCAAACTTGAAGTTAAACCCCCACCCCAGGATGCCCTTAAACTCCATGTTGGGACCAGCATAAAATTCAGCACTGACCGAGGGACAGTGCACTCAGCAAAGGATGTGGGGTACTGGGACAGCAGTCAGTATGGCAGAAAAGGGACAAAAATCTAGCAAGTAAATGACTAAAGGCCAAATCATAAAAGACATGCTTTGTAAATTAGACCTGTGCGGAGCAATCAGCATTGATGAAATGCACCTGAGAACATACAGATGGTGGGGAAAGAACAGATGAGAGATGGAACAAAAACTGGAGCCAAAACTTATCAGTCACTTAAAGAAACATCCTCCTATATCACATAAATGTAAGGTAGCCACACTAACACTATAATACACTGTTGTAATTCATTAAAAATACATTAAAATAATCACATATATAATACATTATTACATTATTAAATGGCAGTATGAAATACATTTCCATATTCCTCTAATCTAGTACATAAGTCCTGTTTCAGATGCAAAGTATATAATTAATAAATATAATTAATAATAAATATAATAAATTTCAAATACTATATCCAATACAAATAATTATGATATATCCAATAAAACTAATTTATTTAAAATCATGTGGCTACCTTACATTTATGTGATATAGGAGGATGTTTCTTTAAGTGACTGATAAGTTTTGGCGCCAAAGTTGCTATTCAAACTATGGGTATTCTCAAAATACCAGTTCTGATGAAGTCTGTATCCAAACAGATGAAAGCGCTTAACCAGTGAAGTTGTTCACATTGTTTTATTCATTAAAAGATTTTTCTGTTCGTACTGTTCGAGCTGTGCTCAAGTCCTTCATTCCTGCTCCAGTTTTTGTTCCGTGACTTTTTGGTCGTTCTATCGTTGCAGTTGGGTTCAGATGAGAGATGGTGCAGAGGTAAATGTTGCCAGTTCTGCATTCAAGAAAACCTGCAAAAATCACTGGAGCTCAGGAAATCCACAGTCTTGCTGACTCTAGCATTGGTTGGTACATGAAAAACCTCTGTATACTTCTAAAAATGATTTGGTGATAAACACGATAGCCTTGGCTACATTAAAATTACATTAGCTTTCGAAGACAGACTTCTAGTGAACACTAACAAATAAATGTGGTTTAAATTGCCAGCTTAAGGTGGATTTTGCCCGAGTAGTTTCACCTATCAGAATAGAAATACATGTCTGCAGCTGTTGGCAAAGTCCATATGCAACATTATCTGAATGTTAGAGTGATACGACAGGGAGGTACTTTGTCATATAACCAAGCTGATATACAGCAGCAGTGTAAATTAACAAAAGTTATGCACTTACCATAACAACAGATTTGTATTTCTGCTTTTGTCCATCTTCAATGGTGGGTTATCAAATTCATCTAGGATCCGACTTCGGCCACCATCAGACTTCAGATCCAAAGCTCCGGCTCCTCAACCTTATCCGTAATCCCCTGTAACTAGTACATTAACTCAAATCAAGTTTTCCCATACCCTACAATAAAAGTTGCTATACCCTCATAATAAAACCAAACATATCACAGATATAGCAATGGTTCCTGGCCCAGCGTTTGAAAAGTACATGAATAATTTATATTATTCATGCACAACTATCATTCACCAACATAGTTAACCACCACAGAAACAAGGGTCTATTTGTTTCTTCCATATTCTTAGACTTATCAAAAGCCTTTGACATGGTAAACCACAGTCTGCTTCTTGATACCCTATCCACCCTAAATATAAGTTCCTCCTCTGTATCATGGTTCAACAGCTACTTATCTGCCTGTCAGCAAGCAGTCCTATGGCAGGACCAATTGTCCCCCATTACCAGTAACCATAAGAGTCCCTCAAGGATCCATCCTTGGCCCATTACTGTTCTCTCTATTTACTAATCAGATCTCTTTATCCTCTCCCACTGCCTCAATAGTACAATATGCAGATGACACCACCCTCATATGTGCTGCCCCTACCCTTAGTGAACTGAAAACCCTTACCCAAAATAACTTCACCCTAATCAAAACTTGGTTCACCAACATCAAATGTCTCCTTAATCCCAGAAAAAACAAACTAATTATTTTCAGTACTGGCAGAGCTCCTCCCCTAAATAATAATTTCACCATTAACTCCAAAGAAAACATTCAAATCAGTCCAACCACACACACTAAACTGCTAGGAGTAGAAATAGACAATAACCTGAGGTTTGACATCCACATAGCACAAACCATTAAGAAAGTTAAAAAAAAAACTTGGTCTCCTCTACAGGAACAAACAGTTTATGACAAAACGCACCAAAGTAACCATCACAAGGACTCATCTTCTATCCATCCTCCTCTATGCCTCTCCCATCTTGACCAATCTCTGCCAAACTGATCTAAATGAAATGGAATCTTGCTACAACAAGATTGCCAAGTTTGCTACTGAAGCCTCATATAGGTCCCACCACTGTCTATCCCTTAAGCAACTCAACTGGCTTGAGTTGCCTCATATACTTCTACTCAATCAACTCTCTATAGCGCACAACCTCTACTACCTTCCTGAGATAACCCCAGCACTACAGCAACGAATTCAGCCCCACATTCCCTCTAGAGCCTTACGATCTAGTAACCAGAACCTCATAACTGTCATCAAACATAAAAACGAAGCTGGCAAGTCCCTCTTTGACAACAGCATTGCCAAAACCTGGAACACACTACCAAGCCAAATAACTTCTACCACCTCCTTTAGTCAATTCAAAAAAACTCCTGAAAACCCACTATTTAAGTAAATGGCTATGCTTATGTCACTCACCAGGCTAATCCATACTAACAGAATTTGTCAGGGTACAGCTATGTATAAACAGTTTCTCCCCTGAAAGCTTCCAAATCCATGTACATTTACCTTACAAAACTTATAACTGCAAAAGAAAAAATAAATGTACCTCTGACTGTCTTGTGTCTTTCGGCTTTTCCCGGTTAGGGGTCGCCACAGCGGAACTCCGGTCCGCTAATGATTGGTAGTGGATTTTTACATACCGGGTTACCAGCCCCGATGCACAACCTTCAACGAAGGCATGCCCCATTCACGTATGCCTCCACACAGAAGACGCTCTAGCTGAGAATCGAACGGGACAATGTCTTGCAATGAAGCGACAATGCTACTGCAGCACCGAAATGTTAATCAATAGCATGATGTCCTGTTGTGTGTATATATGCTATATGTATGTTTGTTAATCACTAGCATGTTGTCCTGATATGTAAATATGCCATATGTATGTATATTCTACTTATTTTTACTCTCGTGTAATGTATTGTAATGTGGAGCTATTCTCCCCGGGCCTCTGCTGAAAATGGACTTGTGTCCAGTCGGACTTTCCTGGTAAATAAATGTATAATAAAAAAATAAAAATAAATAAAATAAATATGGACTGCCACTGCAGTCACTACAGAAACAAAAGAAAAACAAGTGGATATAGGAAGATGGGAGGTAAGCTGAGAAAGGACAGAAGCAGACAACACAGCTTTTCATTATGGTAAGAACATACCTTTCTTATGTCTGTTCCTCAACAGATGGGACAGAGTCCCCAGCTACCATAAACCTTGGGAGGTCTCATGGACAGATATTCCTGAGGATGGCCAAACCAAAGGAAGCTCTACACCTGGATTATAAATCCCACTTGTAGTGAGATATGAAGGTACAGGTATTAAAACCAAGCAGATGCAGCACAAATGTCATCAAGAGGTGCTCTGGAGAAGAATTCAGTGCAGGCAGCCTCTGCTCTAGTAGAAGAAGCCCTGGTTAGTTTAGGTAAGGATAATTCATTCTCCTTACAGGCAAGTGAAATACATTCAGATAACCAGTGAAAATTTATTTTAGACACTCTCCTTCCTAATTTGCTGGGGTAAAGGAAATGAACAATTGTTCAGTCTTTCTTACTTTCTTAGTGCAATGCAAATAAAAATGAAGTAAACGCTGCACTTCCAGAAGGCATAACATTCTCCCTTATTGGCAAATCTTGTGAAGAAACTATGAAGGTTTATAGACTGGTTAAATGATGATTCAGAAGCCAGCTTAAGGAGAAAGGAAGGATTTGTTCTGGGAGTAAATCTGTCTTCCAGAAAACCAAATAAGGAGGTTTACAGGAAAGGGTGTGAAGTTCTGATATTCTAATAGCAGAAGTGATTGTCAACAAAAACAAAGTCTTCTGAACCAGATATTTTAAGTGAAGCATGGCTTCTGGTTCAAAAATGAGGCCTTGTTAAGGCCTGTAGAAGAACAGTAATATCCCAAAGGTGATATAGGATTCCTAAGGGGGGGGGGGCAAAGAAGGAAGGTACCTCTTAGGAATGCCTTGGACAATCCAAAGGAAGTGATGGGTGAATGATTTTTCCCATGTGAAAACAGGAAATGGTTGCTAGTTGTACCTTGATAGATAAGTAACTAACCCCACTGTGAAAAAGAGAAACCCGAAAGTCAAAGATTGCATAGAAAGGAGCTGAAAAGGGATCCAAATTCATACTGGAAGTCCAGATTTAATCTCATCTATTTACTCTTATAAATCTTCCTGCTAGAGGGTTTCTGTACAGAAGTCAAAATGTGAATGGGATGAAAGCCTGGGCTGTCTAACTATCATTAGAACTGTTGAAACCATGTTGTCATCTTGAGGACTTTTATGACTAGGTGAGGCACACTGGAGGGATGAGATAAAAGATCTGGACTGGATTCCAGCACCCAAAGGGGTGTGTAGAATCAGATGAGACCAGATAAAGGTAGACCATACCAATTAAGGCCAAAAAGGAGCAATGAGGATCACTGTAGCCTTGCTCCATATAGCTTTCTGCAGAAACATCAGGATGAGAGGAGTAGCAGGACAGGCATAAAGGAGACTGGGAGGCCAAGTGTGGGTCAAAGCATCCCTCAGTGACTCCCACTCTTGGAAAATTAGTGCAAAATAACTGTTGTATTTGGTGTTGGAGGAGAAGGCAAAGAGGTTGCAGTATTGCTGGACCCAGCAGCTGAAATTCTGATCTTTCACTGTTGGACTGAGGGACCCCTTGTGATGGAGGATGATAGATCTGCTCAACCTGTCCACTTGAACAATGGACTTCCCCAGTATGTGAGCTATCAGAACACAGTGAGAAGACATTGCTCACTGCCAAACCCTCATTGCATCTTGACATAAAAGGGAAGAGTGTGTTCCTCCCTGTTTGTTGATATACCAATGACTGACATATTGTTCATCTGAATGGTGATTACACTTCTGGGAAGGGAGACCTGGAAGGGCTGCAGCACTAGAAGAACTGTCCTTATCTCTAGGATACTGATGTGACTTTTGGCTTCTGAAGGGGACCATGTGCCTTGGACAGTCTTCCCCAAAAATGACTTTGTCAATTGGGACAAGTCCATGGTCATTGTAGCCAGGGGAGAGAGAAGAACAAAGGGGTACTCTGCAAATTTGGAATTTCATCTGTTTCACATACTAGTTCAAGTGACTGAGGTCCAAAACTGGCCTGAGGTCTCTGCTTTTCTTTGGCATCAAAAAGAACCTTGAGTAAACACTGGATCCTTGCTAGTCTGGTGGGACCTCCTGTATGACTCATTTGCCCAGCAGCATTTTTATTTCTAATGTTGCTGTTTTTTGTTGAGAGGATGGAACATTGGGTAGTTTTTTTGAACAAAGAGGGTGCGAAAGAAAAGGAATGGGGTAACCTCTGGTCATAATCCTCTGCACCCAAGTGTATCGAAAGATACATGCCCAGGCCATGGAATGCAGGGATAAACTCCTCCCAACTGCCTACAGAGTATGGCAACCATGCAACTGTTCACAAACACTGAAATGTATATCAGAAAAAGGATCCTGAAAGCCATTTATTTTACAGACCACCTGTGCTTCAGGGATGACATCCACCATTATTGTTCACCCTCCACCTTCAGGGAAGGTCTATCTTCAGAAGTGTTCAGGTGCAAAACCTTGGGTTTTGTAGAACCACAGTTTCTTACCTCCCTTCTGGTTTCTACAGAAAATCGTATGGAGGTAGAAAACCAAATCCTTACAGCAGACAAGGTTTTTCTGTCTTGCTAGTTTGTGGATAGCATCTCTTTTACGTTTGGTCCAAAGTGGGTGGGACCATTATAGGAAACACTGATAAAGGACATTTTAAAGTGCTCCACAAAGTCACAAATGCACATCCATTTATTCTGGTGCCCGCAACTCTTGAAGTAACCTCTGTCATACTGGAAATAAACTACACAGACACATCTGATAGGGAATGGCCAGCTGCATGGTGACAGAATTTTCCTCCACAGATAATGACCCAGAGAGGGATATGGAAAGATCCCTGGTCAAATCCCTCTGGAAGCATGTAACATATATAAAATAGCTCAGCTTCTTAAGAATGAAGGTTGCTGAAGCAAAAAACCGCTTCATCTGTCAAACTCTGTGTTAGAAGGATGAAGAGTGGAGCTTTCCTCAGCTAGCTCTTTCTTGGTAGCTGTCACCACCACCATAGAATCTATGGTGGGCCTCTTCCTCCAAAAGGGGTGATCCTTAGGGGATACAAAAACCTGTCTGGCTTGCATGGGACATATTTTATCTATGCTCGGTTCGTTCCATGCCTGCTTGAGATCAGATTCATCATCTTATCTGCAAGAGGAGCAACCTGAGGGGGAGGGATGAATCTGAGCAGAAAAGTCCACTCACCAGATCAAGAGAGCACCCTCGCAAAGTCTTCGAAAGCAGAAGTCGAGATAGAACCAGAGACCCCCCCCCACCCATAGGAGCTGCAGCACCTAGTATGGGTTGGTCCTGGACCTGTTCAACTTGGATCCAAGGGCAAGCATGACTCTGAAAGTTGCATAGTCAAGCCTGGCCTCCCATGCCCATTGTGAATATCTTGGCTCCAAGATCAGTTAGGAGTCAAGCCACTTGAAGACAATCAGATGAGAGATACAGTCTGTGTCAAAAAAGACCAAGACTTTGGATCTGACTCAGATACACTTAGGAAGCACTGGATCCAGATGCAGCAAGTCCAAGGGTTGGATTGGAGAAGGAGTAATGATATAATTAGTGGATGGGCCAAGGTCTATGGCAACAACAGGAACCAGAGCCAGAAGATCCCGCAACAGTTTTTGGATCCTGAGGAACTTCCTCATCATTCTATCCATGTTTGCCTCTGAAAGGCTGCTAAAGGACCACACAGACTGGAGAGATGAAGCTGTGAAAGAGGATCTGGATGTGTGATGAAGGCTATTTCCCAGATATAATGGGTCAGAGTCTCGGTGAGACTGCCTCTGAGAAGAAGCATAGTTCTAGCAAGGGAGAAGTGCTGGATCCAAGAAAGATAGGCTCCAATGCTGGAGATGGATCCAAAGTTTTAGGAACATTAGGGCCAAACCCTAGGCAGTTGAAACAGAGCCAACGTTTTGGGAACCTTAGGAACAGACCCGAGGAAGATTAATAGTCTGGCAACTGCTTCTTAGACTCCTTTGTCTTTTCCTCTTCCCTTCATATCTGGACTCTTCCTAACACTGGTCTGGTCAGGAGAGTTCTTTGAAGAAGGAGTCCCTGGGTTATCTGGACTCTTACTAACACTGGTCTGGTCAGGAGAGTTCTTTGAAGAAGGAGTTACAGCAGAAGAGGAGTAGTATGGAAAGGAAACTTCTCCACAGTGGCAGGGAGAAGTCCCTTAACTAACTCATTCAGTCTCTCCATCAAAGCCCAGGAGCCAAAAGCAGTACAAATGAAGCATTGCTCATCTCAATGAGCAACTCCTAGACAGTAAACTTACTTGGCATGTGCGTCAGAATTAGGTATCTTATGATCACAGTTCACACATTTTTTCTGGCATGCCATTGATCAACATGGAAATATCACACAAGTAATAAAACTGAGAAAATTATACAACTACTAAACCACCAAATTCCTAATAAAACTACTCCCATATAGACACTAAGATTAGCAAGTAAAAGATAGATAAACTAGACTATGGGTTCAAGGGAACCCATGGGATAAGAAAAAACAGACACCAAGAATGTGACATTTAAGTTCTAAGCTTTAAGTTTTTTTTTGCTTGTGAACTACTCTAAAAGGGAGGTAAATATATAACAACAGAGAAAAAGTATTGGAATAAGATATACCTCACAAATATCTATTAAGCACTTAGCTGAGAACCCAGCCTGAGCAATGGAGATTGCATCCGATGCAAACGAGTGGCAAACAAGATCAAAGGTAACTTACTAGTTACAAGGGATTATGATTAAGGGGAGAAGCTTGAGGTTTGGATCCAAAGTCTGAGAGTGGCTGAAGTCATATCCTAGATGGATGTCATAACCCATCTCCTGAGGAATGGTCAGGAGAGACAGCATCAAATCCATCTTTTTACTGAAATGACTTCTCCATCAAAAAATCATAGGCAGATGTTAACAGAATACCATTCTTCTAGTGTAAATTCTCGTCCAGGGTCCCATGCTTTTTACATGCTCTACACCCTTAAACCTTACCTCCTTTTGTAATACACTTCAGTTCATCACTGTACTCTATAATGCTACTCCTTAATCCTGCCATTTACCTTCCAACAAAGTACATATCAAAAATCAGCTAATAGCAAATCACCTGCTTTTTTCTGCGCAAGATTAGGGAATAGTAAGGAGCAACGATTTTGCTATTTCCCCACTGTAATGTGATCTCAGAGTTAACGGTGTGTGTGTGTGTGTGTGTGTGTGTGTGTGTGTGTGTGTGTGTGTGTGTGTGTGTGTGTGTGCGCGCGCGCGCGCAAGGGAAGTTTGCCCTCCTGCAAAAATAATGTTTTTCAGCTATTATTTGAATTTCAAGCAGTTTTGCTCTATGTTTTAAAGTAAGGTTTGTTGCACATTACAATAACCTTCAGAGTGGAGATTTTGAGACAGAAGATGCAACAAGGTCTGGGAGGCCTCAAACAGTGCAACTCCTGAAATTGTTGATCTATCTATGACCTGATTTTGGCTGATCAGAGAATATCAGCTA